>NW_023495296.1:257500-294093 GCF_904425465.1 Colossoma macropomum | reverse complement strand
GCTAAACTGCTGTAGACTGAATGGTGGAGCTAAACTGCTGTAGACTGAATGGTGGGGCTAAACTGCCGTAGACTGAATGGTGGAGCTAAACTGCTGTAGACTGAATGGTGGGGCTAAACTGCTGTAGACTGAATGGTGGGGCTAAACTGCTGTAGCTGAATGGTGGAGCTAAACTGCTGTAGACTGAATGGTGGAGCTAAACTGCTGTAGACTGAATGGGCGGGGTTAAAGTCCTGCTTTAGCGATGTTTATATACTGTATCAAACTCCTTTACTTTATAAATGAGTAATATGTGTTCTTTCTGGTCAGATGGGCTCTTTAATTTCCTGTTGCTGCTGCTGTTGGCTGTACATCACTCTGTGTGCAGGCTGACGCGCCCACACTGCCATAAACGCCATCGTTTTAATTCCCGCGAGTGTCTGTAGAATAATTTCTGCGCCAAAGTGCCTCCAGATCTGCTCCAATCAGAGCGCTCTGTCTGAGTGAGTGATGCTAATATCCTCTAATATCCTTCTTTCCATTTCCATCTCCATTAAAGCCCAGCGCTCTGTTCTCACAGGTTTACTATAATTGCCTATATTTGTCTTTAGGACTCATAAATTATGCAAAGCTCATTAATTATTCATGTTTTCAGGCTCTGTGTTAATGTGAGTAGAGTAACCTTCCCCAAACAGAGTCCGCTCCCCAGCCTGCGCGCCTGCCCGGCTCCTGAGGGAGCGCACTCCAGTGCACACTTCAAGTTCACACTTCAAGTGCACACTTCACGTGCACGTATACTTCAAATACGCGAACGTAGCTGAGTGAATATGAAGTATGGAAATACAAAGAAAAGCAGCAATGGAAAGTTTTCAAAGTCAAACTGTTTATTTTGGATTTTTCACATCACAAACTGAGACTGAACATTGACAGTCTAGTTCACTCTAAACCATGTTAAAGTACTCATTCTGTTCAGTTTGGGCCATAAGTGTCCAATTTTGGTCAAAAACAGAAAAATCCACCTTTACTGTTGCGCTGATTTCTGCTGAGAAAGATCATAGAACCCATTAAAAGGTTCTGCCATTCTCGGTGGCGTCTACTAGTCTCTAACAGTGTTCTGTGTTTTCCTGATGGGCGAATTTTCTACAATTAAATCATGAAAAAACTGAATTACTGATTGTTGGTACAGAAACTGATTTTTGAGAAACTTGGTTCTTTAGCTTCATCTACCAAACCTGCAGTAGAATCCTGGGTGTGATCTTAGACTCTGAGCTCTGTTTTATCTGCATGTAAACAGTCACTAAAGTAGCTTTTTATCATTTCAGAAATATCGCTAAAGTTCAGCCTTTTCTCTCTCAGAGCGACGCAGAGAAACTTGTTCATGCATTTATTACAGCAGACTTGACTACTGTAATGATCTTCTGACTGGACTTCCTAAGAAAACTATACATCCCTTACAACTCGGACAGAATGCAGCAGCATCCTAACAAAGACAACACAGAGAGATCAGATCAGTCCTGTTTTGAAAGAGCTGCACTGGCTGCCTGGATCATTCAGGATAGATTTCAAGGCTACCAGTCTTTAAAGCTCAAAACAACCTTAAAGCACCTGCTTACATCACAGAGTGTCTGTCTGTTTATGTTTCGCACGCAATCTAAGATCTGCAGATAGTGGCCTTCTACAGACACCCTCTGTACAATACAGAAAACATGGAGAGACTCTTTCAGTTATTCTGCTTCTAAACTGTGGAGCTCAGTTCACCTTTTATTAGACAGTCAAGCTCAGAGCTCACTTTTAAGAAGCACCTAAAAACGTCTCTCTTTAAATTAGCATTTAACTAAAACTGAACGTCTCGTGGTTTTTATCTTATAATTTAATCTTCTTCATTTTCTTCTGATTCTAATTAAGTACTAATGATCTTTTCTATAACTGTTTTATCACCTGTCTGTAAAGCACTTTGAGCTGCCACCGACATGAAAAGTGCTATATAAATAAAATTGTTATTATTATTATTATTATTATTATTATTATTATTATTATTATTATCACAGTGTAAAGGACTCTAAAGGCCAGTTTATAGTCCAGGCCGTGAGTGTCGCTCGAGTAAAAATGATGTAAAAGAGACTAAATGTGTGCTCTGGAGTCGCGTACGTCACAAAATCTGACAGGGCACAGATCAGACAGGGCACAGATGTCGCTCACTCTGATTGGATAGGAACTCAGAGTTCTATGTTCTAGAGTGTTGCCGTGGTCACAGCATGCGGCTGGGTTTGCTTTCTTTCTTCTGCATGTGTGAACAGCCAATGCGTCACGTGGTTCACAGAAACAGCACAGGTTGCCAAATATTCAAAATTAGGATGAATAAACATTCATAAGACGATTCGTTTTATCAGACATTTTTCTGTGGCTGCAGTTTGTTTAGGAAGCTGTCTGAGCAGAAAACACACCCAGAACCGTGTAACACAGCACAGCCTACCTGGACTGTTTTGGAGAAGCACAGATCTGGCAGCCCTGTGTGACGAAGGAGGAACTCGAGAGCGAAACACACTCGTGGAAAACGAGCCGTGTTTCAGGTCACAGTTTAAAATCCTGCTGTTAGCGCAGTCTGACTGCAGCAGCTGTTCTCTGTTCTCTGTGTTTCACTGTTTCAGCAGCTGCACCGTCATACGAGTTCTCCCAGAACAACAGACGTTCTGCTCTGACGTTCTGTCTCTGACGCAGGACTCAGAGACCACAGCGCTGTGATGTCTGCCCCATCGAGCGATGCTGGTCACCTGGTCTGTAAATTGGCCTTAATGCTTTAACAGGTGCTCTGATTCTAGATGCATCTGATGGCTTCCTAATAGGATCTAAAGAGTTCTACAGGAAAGTAGTGGTCACTAATGGTCACCATTAAGCTAGATCCCATTAGAAAGCAAAACTCTCAAGGTTATAATGGTCTTTTTTAGGCAGGGAATTTCTGATAGTGCCCCTATGGTAATTCTAATAGTATGTTAGCACTAAGCCAATGCGGCATTGCATTAACATTTCTTAGTGGTTCTAGATTAAACGTGTACTTGTGAAGTGTGTAATAGACATTATTGTATATCTGAGCTGTGTGTATCAGTTTTACAGTCACTCTCTCAGTAAAGAGTCCTACATAGAGCTGCTGCCGCTGTTTCATATTCCTAACAACTAAGTGGAACACAGCCACTTATCTAGAACTTCCAGAAGTAGTAGAGTGACATTTTTGGTTCCACACATTATAAATCAAAACGTGATTGTTTGAACTGGTTTTATTTACATTTGTTTCAAAGAAATCAGAAGATCTAGAACATTCTGAGGGTTCCACTCTGATGTCTACTAATATAACAGTGTCATGTTAATGGTAGTTATCATGACCGTTAGCATAATGTTTGGTGTCATGACAGCCTGTTCCCCAATGCTAATTCTAGCTAAGTACCACACAGTTATCAGATATTTTAAAACAGATTTTTATCCATTACGATTATTAGATGATTGTGTCATAAATGTGTAATTACAGATTTATTAGTGTTTTTAATAGGCATTATCACAAGCTTAAGGTTCCTAATGTAAAACCTCTATATGATAGTGTACTTGTTTCTCTTACAAACTGTCCAAATGCACACATGGGAAAAATCAATATCTCAACATTTAATGCTGAAATATGCAGATTTTTTAAATCTTATAAAGATGATTTTACAGAAATAAAAATATTTTAAAATATTATGAAGTATTCAGATCTTAGATATAAAATCTAAAGGCATTAATAGAGACAGGAATAATCTAAATATATACACATCATCATTTATAGGGTTCTTTCTATTGTCCTGAACCTTAACCTCTAAACTTACACTTCTGAACATAATACTTACATTAAAACATTTTTTAAGATATTTTTAAAATGGAGTTGAAAGATTTAGATAAAGGGGTTAATTTTTTAAATAAAAAAATAAAAAAATAAAAAAAATAAAAAAACTGACCAAAACAAAATGTGTTTTAGTCTGTGGGCGGGGCCACGCCTCTGCATTTTAGAGCAGGAAGTGAGGCTGCATCCCTGTCCCTCATGGTCACATGGTGAGCAGTTAGATCCCATTGTTTTGAAGTAAATCTGTCCCAAAGTCTGAAAATCAGTGTGGAACATTAAGAATCGCCATATTTTCTGCAGTTCAGCACTTTTTAGTGTTTTAATGTAAAATATGATGATTTTCTGTGTGAACAGCTGTTCAGAGCTGTGTTTGCTGGTCTGTACTGGCTGAGTTTCTGAGCTCAGAATGAGCTAAAACTGTCACCAAAACAGTCACTACTGAAACAGTCACTACTGAAACAGACACTACTGAAACAGACACGACTGAAACAGTCACTACTGAAACAGACACTACTGAAACAGTCACTACTGAAACAGACACTACTGAAACAGTCGCTACTGAAACAGTCACTACAGAAACAGACACGACTGAAACAGTCACTACTGAAACAGTCACTACTGAAACAGACACTACTGAAACAGTCACTACTGAAACAGTCACTACTGAAACAGACACGACTGAAACAGTCACTACTGAAACAGTCACTACTGAAACAGTCACTACTGAAACAGACACGACTGAAACAGTCACTACTGAAACAGACACTACTGAAACATTTGGTAAAGTGTGTGTAGAGTTATGATTGTTTTGGAATGTTCAGTCATTAGTTTTAATAAAATAATCATAATAAAGGTTTAGAGTCACTCAGAGCAAAAGGGTTTTAGTCTAAAGTCCAGTTAAAAGTCTTGAATGTGTTTCGGCTCTGACTCTGAATCGGTTCAGCAGAATGATCTGTATCGGAGGTGAGTTTGTGTCCAGTGAGTGTAACTGTATGTAAACAGCAGGATGTCTGTAAAGATTGTGTTGTAGGTGTTGGATCAGGCTGTTCAGCTCTCTTACACTCTCAGTCAGAGAGTATAAAGCAGTGCGAGTTCTGCTGGAAAAACTCCCCTCTTACGTGTCTTTTAACACACCTCTTAACACGAGTTCACGAGTCTTTAATAATGTTGCTCTCTGTGAGCTGTATAATAAACAGAAAGGCCCCTGTAGCACTGGATGCTAATAAAGTCTGGCTCTCTTAGCTAGCTCCTGATTTAGCTTCCCTCCCAACCTCGCCGGCAGTCCAGCACAAATAAGGCATCAGCACAATCTATATCCAGATCCGGCCGCCGGCCGCGTCCTGTCGCCGCTCCTCTGATAAGCTTCTGGAGCGCTAGCAGTCTCACTTATTAGCTTATCCCAGTGTAACATGTTTGTTTCCCCACAGTAAGGAGGGAAAATATGTGTTTATGACTTGAAGGAATAGAGAAACAGCTTTATTAGCGCATGTCACTAACTCATGCTAACATTCCTGCGGCTAATAGCGGCTAAGTGCACTTCAAAGTCCGGCGCTCGGTACCTCTGTGTGTCCCAGCGTCTCAGAGCCCTTTTATCTGCGTTCCCCAGGATTTTTCAGAGGCATCATTAGCGCCCAATCGCGCTCTTAGCCGTCGGGGGAGGAGCCTTCATGAGTGCTGATTTCTCTGTCTCTCCAGACGCCACCCACCGCTAACGCCGCCGCGCTAGCTTCCTGTCTGAGAGAGGTATAGAGGTGTGTATAT
Source organism: Colossoma macropomum (assembly GCF_904425465.1). Lineage (NCBI taxonomy): Eukaryota > Metazoa > Chordata > Actinopteri > Characiformes > Serrasalmidae > Colossoma > Colossoma macropomum. The sequence continues at coordinate 288,488 of NW_023495296.1, read as the reverse complement.
AGAGAGGTATAGAGGTGTGTATATATAGAGGTATAGAGGTGTGTATATATAGAGGTATAGAGGTGTGTATATATAGAGGTATAGAGGTGTTTATATAGAGAGGTATAGAAGTGTATATATAGAGAGGTGTAGAGGTGTTTGGATAGAGAGGTATAGAGGTGTGTGTATATAGAGGTATAGAGGTGTTTATATAGAGAGGTATAGAAGTGTATATATAGAGAGGTGTAGAGGTGTTTGGATAGAGAGGTATAGAGGTGTGTGTATATAGAGGTATAGAGGTGTTTATATAGAGAGGTATAGAAGTGTATATATAGAGAGGTGTAGAGGTGTTTGGATAGAGAGGTATAGAGGTGTGTATATATAGAGGTATAGAGGTGTTTATATAGAGAGGTATAGAAGTGTATATATAGAGAGGTGTAGAGGTGTTTGGATAGAGAGGTATAGAGGTGTGTGTATATAGAGGTATAGAGGTGTTTATATAGAGAGGTATAGAAGTGTATATATAGAGAGGTGTAGAGGTGTTTGTATATAGAGGTATAGAGGTGTTTATATAGAAAGGTATAGAAGTTTCTTCATAGAGAGCTATAGAGGTGTGTATATGGGGAGGTATAGAAGTGTGTATATAGAAAGGTATAGAGGTGTGTGTATAGAGAGGTATAGAGGTGTGTATATAGAGAGGTATAGAAGTGTTTATAGAGAGTTATAGAGGTGTGTGTATATAGAGGTATAGAAGTGTGTGTATAGAGAGGTATAGAGGTGTGTATATAGAGAGGTATAGAGGTGTGTATGTATAGAAGTATAGAGGTGTGTATATAGAGAGGTATGGAAGTGTATATATAAAGAGGTATACAGGTGTGTATATATAAAAGTATAGAGGTGTGTATATAGAGAGATGTAGAGGTGTGTACAGCGAGGTATAGAGGTGTGTATATAGAGAGGTATAGAGGTGTGTGTATATAGAGAGGTATAGAGGTGTGTATATAGAGAGGTATAGAGGTGTGTATATATAGAGGTATAGAGATGTGTATATAGAGATATAGAGGTGTATAGAGAGGCATAGAGGTGTGTATGTATAGAAGTATAGAGGTGTGTATATAGAGGTATAGAGGTGTATAGAGAGATATAGAGGTGTGTACACAAAGTGGTATAGAGGTGTGTATATATAGAAGTATAGAAGTGTATAGATATGTATAGAGGTGTGTATGTATAGACGTTTAGAGGTGTGTATATAGAGGTATAGAGGTGTATAGATAGGTATAGACATGTGTATATAGAAGTATAGAGGTGTGTGTATATAGAGTTAAAGAGGTGTGTGTAGAGAGGTATAGAGGTGTGTATGTATAGAAGTTTAGAGGTGTGTATATAGAGCGGTATAGAGGTGTGTATATAGAGGTATAGAGGTGTGTATAGAGAGGTACAGAGGTGTGTGTATAGAGAGGTATAGAGGTGTGTATATAGAGATGTATAGAGGTGTGTGTATAGAGGCGTATAGAGGTGTGTATATAGAGGTATAGAGATGTGTATATAGAGGTATAGAGGTATGTATAGAGAGGTATAGAGGTGTGTATATGTACAGATGATGTCTATAGCGACAGTAGGGCTGAGTGTGCACCTCCTTGGTGCTCTCAGTGTTCGGTATCGATCCTCTCTTCTCATATTAACTGCAGCTTTACTGATGTTGACCCCTCTGTGACGTTTAGCTCCACGCTATTTAAACAGCTCGTTAGCAGTCAAGAAAGAAAATGACTGACAGTCTACTCAGCACTGATAAAGACGGACGATCCTCTCACAGTCTGTAGAACACAGAACACAGAACAGAAAAAAGACAGAACACAGGAAAAAGAGCAGGAATGTTAGCAGGAATGATCCAGCGAAGCTGTTTATGTATTTCCTCTCTGATAACTGAGTTCAGATATGAGAAAACAGATTCACACACTGGCCGATCAGGAGGTCCAGCGCTGTGGGGAACCGTGCTCTACTAGCCCAGCTAGCTAACTCTTCACAGAGTCATTATTCAGTCAGTTGACCAGACCGTGTCCATTAGTCATGTAATAGTGTTAGCTTATTTTATCCTCATCTGGAAATGAGTAAATAATTAAAAGATAAATAATTAATAATTAAAAGATAATAATTAAGTTAGTAAATTGTGTTTTGCTACATTTTGTATTTTAGCTGTACTTATTCACTGTATTGGTCAACTTGTTACTTTAGTGATCCTGTAGCCATGACTACTGTACAAATACTCCTTTTCTAAATGTTTTACTACTGTAGCGATATTTACTGTAGAAGTACTTTTATCTTTTACTTTAGCTTTAATTACTGTAGATATGATTACTGTTGAAATATTGTTACTGCTTTAGGGACTTTAGCTTTATGTACTATTAATAAAATGACTGGCTCTGTACGAATTTTTCATGTGATTTTTTGCTCATTATTTATTTTGTTAATTTAATTTATTCTTATTGTAGCTGTACTTATTAATTTTTGTGATGCATCACCATAAAAATACCTAACACAGGTGCCAGACGTCCACCTCTAAAAGCTACACCCATTCAGTCTACAGCAGTTTAGCTCCACCATTCAGCTACAGCAGTTTAGCTCCACCATTCAGCTACAGCAGTTTAGCCCCACCATTCAGTCTACAGCAGTTTAGCTCCACCATTCAGCTACAGCAGTTTAGCTCCACCCATTCACACTGAAGTTATAAGGAGTGTTTCAGCCCAGATTGCTCTTTGAGTAAGGAACAATATAGGACAGCCAGTCAGCACAGAGCTCATTTACATACACCATACATAAAGGCACAGCCACAAAATCAGTCTCTGTAATTCTAAAGGATAAAGAGAGGCTGAAAATGATCATGTAGAACTGAGTTGTGAATGTTTTTATTTACTAAAACTTCCTGTTATAAGTGGAGCTGATTTAGGTGTAATGTTGAATGTAGACAGTGTGAAGAAAATGCAGCGTATCGGCTCTTTAACCCCCACAGGCAGCTTCACTGTGTCTGAATGTGTCCTGATTTCTTAATGTTTACTCTGGATTGATTATTCATCACACACACACACACACACACACACACACACACACACACACAGAGCTGTTCAGTGAGGAGCAGGCGGAGCTGTAGAGAGACGTGATGTGTTCAGCTGTTATGAATAGAGCCTGTATGTTCCAGCATATGGGAACATGTGGCTGTATGTACAGATGCTGCGTGTCCTTTTATTATATTTAATATCTTCGTACTGAAACATTCCTGCAGCTCCCCACGTCAATCTCACCAACAGGACTGACTCTCGAACCCAACATGAAAAAAATTATAATGACCGAAACCCAATTTTGTGTTTTTCCTGGACAGTCAGTGACATCTGGTAGAATATTTGAAAATAAAGCTGAATGTTGTAATGATGTGAAAATGAATCTCCAGTTTGGGTGACTAAGTTCTCACTGGTGCAGCAGAGTGAGATCTGAAGATGAATCTGTAAACAGTGTTGTTGTTGTTGTTGTAAAGTGTCACAGTAAAGTGTGTCTTCCTGTAAAGTGTGTTAACAGTTCAGTCAGAGAGCCGTGAGTTTGATCTCTTCAGCTTCAGGACTGAAATAAAGCAGCTCCATTTCCAGATGATCAGGAGTCGTACACTCCTCACTGACACCTCCCACCACTTCTCCCTCTCACAGTAATAACTTAGAATTAACAGCCCAGAAATATGGAAATATATCCATATTGCAGTGGAGTGTTAAAGGTGTTACTGTAATGTGTGTTACTGAGTATTCTGGGTAATGCTGAGTATTACTGTAATGTCAGATATTATTTAGTATGATTGGGTAATGTTATATATTATTTGGCAGTGTTTGGTATTTTTGGTAATATTCTGTAATATCAGGGTAGTTTGGGGTATTGTTAGTTATTAATGTTGGGTGTTATTGTTATACTAGATAATATTGTGTAGTATTGAATAAAATCAGGCATCATTTATCAATACATGTTGGGTAGTACAGGATATTATTGAATAACAATGTGCAATTGTAGGTATTATTGTGTAATGTCAATCATTATTTGGTAATATTAGGAAATACTGGTATTGGATATTACTATGTAATGTCGTATTATTGGGTATGTTGTGTATTACTAGCTAATGCCAGTCAATATTTGGTAATATTCAGAAATACTAGGTATTATTGGATAATACACAATCCTATCCAGTATAACCCAATAACACCCAGCATTAATAATAATACCCAGTAATACCCCAATATTACTGAATGTTACCAAAAAATACCCAACATTACCAAATAATACATAGCATTACCAAATTATGCTAAATAATATCTGACGTTACAGTAATACTCCGCATTACCCAGAACATTCAGGATCATTATTTGGTAGTATTGGGAAATACTGGTACTGGATAGTGTTGGGCATTTGTGTGTATTGTTGTGTATTACTAGCTAAGGTCAGTCATTATTGGTAATGTTAGGAAGTACTGGGTATTATTGAGTAACTGTGTGGAATGTTGGGTATTTTTGTGTAATACTGGGTATTACTGGGTAATGTGTCAGCAATAGGTGATCTTAAGGTACATGCTTAAAAATGATCATTCTTTAAGGGGTTTTACTAAAAAACAGTTCTATATAGAACCATGAACACTCAAAGAACCCACTGCATGATTAAAGGGTTCTTTACATCATTATTTGCAGGAATGAACTAGCTTTGCTGTTGTTAAATTATATGTTCTGTAGATGGTTCTATATAGAACTCTTTTGAAAATGGCTATATATAGCACCAAATATCAAGTCTGTAACAATAGAAAAACCCCTTTTGGTGCTATCTAGAGCGCTTTTCAAAAAGGTTCTATATTGAACCATATAAAGCACCCTGTCTATTAGTCTGAAGAACCCTTTCATGATGCAAAGAACCCTTCAATCATGCAAAGGGTTCTTTGAGTGTTCATGGCCAGATAGAACCATTTTCTTTACTAAAGAACCCTTGAGGAACCATGTTTTTGAATGTATAGCTGAATTAACTCATTAGAAGGACTGTCTGGATAGTTGTGGACAGACGTATGGACACCGCTAAACAGAAAACTGTAAACATACTTACGTGTGATGTTAGCATGTGGAACACTATGTTAGCACTAAATCCTATGTACAACTGATCTGTAGAATCCAGATTAGAAAGAGAGCAACAGACCCAGTTAGTGAAGAAGTGAAGAATTCCAGTGTGATTTAATGAGGTTGGAGGCAAGTTAGCCAGTGCTAAATTAGCACTGCTAATTACGCCACAGTGTGGAGTGTATTTGAGGCTAACTCATGCATGCTCTTCCCTCTGGCTGGAACTGAATGTGGGACAACAATGGCAGTCCAACATTAACATTCTGTACTGTATTTAACTCACAATGATGGAGGAATTTCTGCTCCAGTAGCTCCGACTGAACCCTCACAGAACACCAGCCGTGCTAATCTGAGCTAATCAGAGTCATTTAACACCGTCCATCATTACCAGAACTTCCACTACAGTCCCAGGAAGAAAACTGCCCACGACCTTCAGTCCACAAACTGTAACCATCTCAAAACTAAATAAAGACATGAAAGAAACTAGAGTGGACTGCCAGTGCTGCACCATGACGTCCTGTAGATTAGGAACAGTGCACAATCCTAAAGAAACTCAACTGCAGACTTCCACAAATGCACCTAGTGGCAAAGATGGCATGGTCCTGCCTGCTGTTTGAGCGTGTATATCCTTCATTTAATCTAATTTGTTCTGTAAGATGTGTTATCATGTGTGCTTATAGAAATATTGACTGATAATAGACATAAACTCACCAGTGCATGGGAATAAAATGAACACATTATCACAAATTAAAGGCAAACATTGAAATGTGGGGTGACAGTGTGTTCAGTACGTAGTAAGAGTAGTAACACTACTACATAGTGAACACTACATTACCCCACAATACTACAAACAGAATACACTACATTACCCCACAATACTACAAACAGAATACACTACATTACCCCACAATACTACAAACAGAATACACTACATTACCCCACAATACTACAAACAGAATACACTACATTACCCACTGTTACTACATACTGAACACACTGTATTACCCCACATTACTACATACTGAACACACTGTATTACCCCACATTACTACATAGTGAACACATTACCCCACAATACTACAAACAGAATACACTACATTGTCCAACATTACTACATACTGAACACAGTACATTACCCCACACTACATAATAAACGCAGTACATTACCCCACACTACATAATAAACGCAGTACATTACCCAAGATTGGGTATTATTGGACAAATTAGGTTTTAATGTGAACTATTGGGTAATATTTGATACTACTGTGTAATATTCAGCACCACTGTGTATTAGTGGGTAATATTTGATTAATATTGGGTATTATTGGGTACTTTCAGTATTACTGGGTTATTTCTTGTAATATTGAGTATTACCATGTAATAATGGGTATTATTTGGTACTCATGTAATATCCGGTATTGTGTAATATGGGGTATTATCTAGTACTGTTGGTATCATTGGGGTATTTGTGTAATATTGACTAGTACTATGTAATATTATTTTTGTGTAAAATGGAGTATTATGGTGTACTATCATGTAATGTTGGTATTATTTGGTTACACTGGTAATATTGCATGTTACTGTGTAATTCTGGGTAATATTGGTAAATGTTGGGTGTTGCTGAGTAATGCTGGGTACCGCTGGTTATTTTTGAGTATTGCTGGGTACTGTTGGTTATTGCTGGGTAATGCTGGGTATTGTTGGTTGTTACTGAGTAATGCTGGGTTTTCTTCGTTATTGCATGGTAATACTGGGTATTGATGGTTATTACTGAGTAATACTTAGTATTGATGGTTATTACTGAGTAAGGCTGGGTTCTGTTGGTAATTACTGAATAATGCAAGGGATTAATGGTTATTACTGAGTAATGTTGGGTATTGTTGGTTATTACAGAATAATGCTGCGTATTGTTGTTTATTACAGAGTAATGCTGTGTATTGTTGTTTATTACAGAGTAATGCTGTGTATTGTTTGTTATTACTGTGTAATGGTGGGTATTGCTGGTTATTACATTGTAATGCTGTGAATTGTTTATTACATTGTAATGCTGGTGTATTGTTGATTATTACAGTATAATGCTGGGTATTTTTGGTTAGGACAGAGTAATGCTGTGGATTTTTGGTTATTACAGAGTAATGCTGTGCATTGTTGGTTATTACTGACTAATGCTGTGTATTGTTGGTTATTACAGTGTAATGCTGTGTATTGTTGTTCATTACAGAGTAATGCTGTGTATTGTTGGTTATTACTGAGTGATGCTGGGTATTGATGTTATTACAGAGTAATGCTGGCGTATTTTTGGTTATTACTGAGTAACGTTGGGTATTTTTGGTTATTACAGAGTAATGCTGTGTATTGTTGGTTATTACTGACTAATGCTGGATATTGTTGGTTATTACTGAGTAACGTTGGGTATTTTTGGTTATTACAGAGTAATGCTGGATATTGTTAGTTATTACTGACTAATGCTGGATATTGATGGATATTACTGAGTAATGCTGGCATATTGTTGGTTATTACTGAGTAACGTTGGGTATTTTTGGTTATTACAGAGTAATGCTGTGTATTGTTGGTTATTACTGACTAATGCTGGATATTGTTGGTTATTACTGAGTAATGCTGTGTACTGTTGGTTATTACTGAGTGATGCCGGGTATTGATGTTTATTACAGAGTAATGCTGGGTACTGTTGTTTATTACTGAGTAATGCTGAGTAATTTTGGTTATTACCGAATAATGTTGGGCATTATTAGTTATTACAGAGTAATGCTTGTGTATTGTTGGTTATTACAGAGTAATGCTTGTGTATTGTTGGTTATTACTGAGTAATGCTGTCTATTGTTGGTTAATACTGAGTGATGCTGGGTATTGATGGTTATTACAGAGTAATGCTGGGTACTATTGGTTATGACTGACTAATGCTGAGTATTTTTGGTCAATACCAAATAATGTTGGGCATTATTAGTTATTACAGAGTAATGCATTTGTATTGTTGGTTATTACTGAGTAATGTTGGGTATTCTTGTTTTTTACAGAGGAATGCTGGCATATTGTTGGTTGTTACAGAGTAATGCTGGGTACTGTTGGTTATTACTGAATAATGTTGGGCATTATTAGTTATTACAGAGTAATGCTGTGTATTGTTGGTTATTACTGAGTAATGCTTGGTATTGTTGGTTATTAATGAGTAATGTTGGGTATTGTTTATTACAGAGAAATGCTGGTCTATTGTTGGTTATTACAGTGTAATGCTGTGTATTGTTGGTTATTACAGAATAATGCTGGGTATTTTTAGTCATTACAGTGTAATGTTGTGTATTGTTTTTTATTACATGGCAATGCCGTGTATTGTTTATTACAGAGTAATGCTGTGTATTGTTGGTTATTCCAGAGTAATGCTGGTGTATTTTTGGTTATTACTGTATAATGCTGGGTATTGTTGGTTATTACTGAGTAATGCTGTGTATTGTTGGTTATTACTGAGTAATGCTGTGTATCATTGGTTATTACAGTGTAATGCTGGTGTATTGTTGATTGTTGCAGAGTAATTCTGGGCATTGTTGGTATTTACTGTATATTTTTGGGTATAGTTATTTATTCCACAGTAATGCTGGTGTATCATTGGTTATTCCAGAGTAATGCTGGGTATTGTTGGTTATTACTGTATAAGGCTGGGTATTGTTGGTTATTACAGATTTATACTGTGTATTGTTGTTATTACAGAATAATGCTGGGTATTGTTGGTTATTACAGTGTAATGTTGCTTATTGTTCGTTATTACAGTCTAATGCTGTGTATTTTTGGTTATTACTGAGTAATGCTGTGTTTTGTTGGTTATTACAGGGTAATGCTGTGTATTGTTGGTTATTACAGGATAATGCTGTGTATTTTTGTTTATTACAGTCTCATGCTGTGTATTGTTGGTTATTACTGAGTAATGCTGTGTATTGTTGGTTATTACTGAGTAATGCTGTGGATTATTGGTTATTACAGGGTAATGCTGTGTATTGTTGGTTATTACAGGGTATTGTTGGTTATTACTGAGTAATGCTGTGTATTGTTGGTTATTACTGAGTAATGCTGTGGATTATTGGTTATTACAGGGTAATGCTGTGTATTGTTGGTTATTACTGAGTAATGCTGTGTATTATTGGTTATTACAGAGTAATGCTGTGTATTGTTGGTTATTACTGAGTAATGCTGTGTATTGTTGGTTATTACAGGGTAATGCTGTGTATTATTGTTTATTAGAGTGTATTGCTTTGTATTGTTGGTTATTACAGGGTAATGCAGTGTATTGTTGTTTATTACAGAGTAATGCTGTGTATTGTTGGTTATTACTGAGTAATGCTGGTCTATTGTTGGTTATTACAGTGTAATGCTGTGTATTGTTGGTTATTACAGGGTAATGCTGTGTATTATTGTTTATTACAGAGTAATGCTGTGTATTGTTGGTTATTACTGAGTAATGCTGTGTATTGTTGTTATTACAGGGTAATGCTGTGTATTGTTGTTTATTACTGTGTAGTGCTGTGTATTGTTGTTTATTACTGAGTAATGCTGTTTATTGTTGTTTATTACAGGGTAATGCTGTGTATTGTTGTTTATTACAGTGTATTGCTGTGTATTGTTGGTTATTACAAGGTAATGCTGTGTATTATTGTTTATTACAGAGTAATGCTGTGTATTGTTGGTTATTACTGAGTAATGCTGTGTATTGTTGTTATTACAGGGTAATGCTCTTTATTGTTGTTTATTACTGAGTAATGTTGGGTATTGTTGGTTATTACTGAGTAATGCTGGGTATTATTGGTTATTACAGAGTAATGCTGTGGATTGTTGTTTATTACAGTGTAATGCTGTTTATTGTTGGTTATTACTGAGTAATGCTGTGTATTGTTGATTATTACAGAGTAATGCTGTGTTGTTGGTTATTACAGAGTAATGCTGTGTATTGTTGGTTATTACTGAGTAATGCTGTGTTGTTGGTTATTACTGAGTAATGCTGTGTATTGTTGGTTATTACAGAGTAATGCTGTGTATTGTTGGTTATTACAGAGTAATGCTGTGTATTGTTGGTTATTACAGGGTAATGTTGTGTATTGTTGGTTATTACAGAGTAATGCTGTGTATTGTTGGTTATTACTGAGTAATGCTGTGTATTGTTGGTTATTACTGAGTAATGCTGTTGTATCGTTGGTTATTACAGAGTAATGCTGTGTATTGTTGGTTATTACAGAGTAATGCTGTGTATTGTTGGTTATTACAGAGTAATGCTGTGTATTGTTGTTTATTACTGAGTAATGCTGTGTATTGTTGTTTATTACTGAGTAATGCTGTGTATTGTTGGTTATTACAGAGTAATGTTGTGTATTGTTGTTTATTACAGAGTAATGCTGTGTATTGTTGTTTATTACAGAGTAATGCTGTGTATTGTTGGTTATTACTGAGTAATGCTGTGTTGTTGGTTATTACTGAGTAATGCTGTGTATTGTTGGTTATTACAGAGTAATGCTGTGTATTGTTGGTTATTACTGAGTAATGCTGTGTTGTTGGTTATTACTGAGTAATGCTGTGTATTGTTGGTTATTACTGAGTAATGCTGTGTTGTTGGTTATTACTGAGTAATGCTGTGTATTGTTGGTTATTACAGAGTAATGCTGTGTATTGTTGGTTATTACTGAGTAATGCTGTGTTGTTGGTTATTACAGAGTAATGCCAGGTCACACTGAGTAACACTGAGTAACAGTGAGTGATGTAATGTGCTCAGTAGTGAACTGTGTGTTGCCACACAGACACAGTGTGTACTGCTGGTCTGCTCTGCAGTTCCAGTGGTGCCACTGCTCCACTCCAGGTTTTCCCTTTGCTCTGACTCACTGCTCTCTCTCTCTCTGTCTCTCTCTCTCTCTCTCCCTCCCTCTCTCCGTCTGAGCTGTAGAAACAGCAGAGCGCTGTGCGGTGAAGTTGTCGGAGCTGCTGGTCTGGATGTGTAGCTGTGTTTGGGGGGTTTATCGGAGTCCAGCGCACGGGGACCGCACAGCGCGCGTGAGGCTGAGAGTGTGTGTTCACTGAGATGAAGCGGTGAGGATCGTGTTTCCACGTGGAGGAGATTTCAGGAGCTCGAGGACCCCCGGCGGGCGAGCGTGTGTGTCTGCGTGTGTGTGAGGATGCAGGTGTCGGTGCTGCTGTGTGTGAGTGTGTGTGTGGTGTGTGTGTGTGCGGAGGGGAAGTGGAGGAGCTGTATGGAGGTGAGGGAGGCGTACGGCGCACTGGGCTTCAGCCTGAACACCGCTCCACAGCAGGAGATCGCAGGTAACCCCCCACCGCACCCCCCACTGCACCCTCTGCTCACTCCTTACAGCTGTTGCATGAAGATCATCATCATGATAGGCAGCAGATTTCAGCGGCACTCAGACTCGAGCTGAGACCCTCTGACCGAACGGCCACTTCAGCTGAGCAGCTCCTGCAGACTCAGCTCCGTGTGGATGAGTGAGTGAGTGAGAGAGTGAGAGAGTGAGAGAGTGAGTGAAGAGCCTGTAGAAGTTCTCCAGGTCAGTCTGGTCAGCTCTGTGTGTAAAGACCTCAGAGTTGAAGACTCTGTAGGTCGTGTAGCTCAGACTGAAGACCCTCTGAGTGATTCAGACAGATTCCAGAAGACCCCCCACCCCCCAGTATAATTCATCTTTAATGAGCTCTGTGTCTTTAATAGAAAGCAGTAAACATGTTCATCTCTGTAGGATATACATGGGATTATATATTTTACCCATAATACTGTGCAAATACAGAAGCACTTGAGCAGAGTGTATAAAGCCCTTTATCTGGACAGTCGCTGTGATTGTGTCATTAGAATAAATGCAAAAAAACATAAATACAGTCAAATGTAGCGGCACGTTCTTGTTTTCGTGAAGTAGTTGAGATCTTGTTAGCTGGTTTGAAGAACAAAGTTTGGTTCTAGACTTCTTCTCCAACATCACAGATTAGCCGATTTAATATAGTGAAGTATCTATTAGATAGATCAGGAATTGGATGATTAACTACAGATAATACTGGACTTCCTCAAGAAAGCTGCACTGACACTTTAAATCATTACTTATTACATTGTTATTAACAGTATTTTTCATAATTTAGTGTTTTTCTGAGCAAATAAACCCTTACTGCCCAGACACACAGCCTTTTAAATGTAATTTAAATCTAAGTGGAGATTATATATATTATAGTTATATTACAGTTTATATATATATATATATATATATATATATATATATATATATATATATATAACAATTTGTGGCCTGTGCAAAAAAAAATCTGATTTTATGAACTGAATAAACAGTAATTTTGCACTTAAATGTGCATAAAAACATCCCTTTTTAAGTTCTCTCTGTAGAGGTTCTATATTCTACAGAAAAAAGGGTTCTTTGACTCATAACTTTAGTAAACGCTGTTTAGTTGTTCTTTAAAGAACCATGTACACCTAGTTTTCCATCATAGAGAAGAACCGTCTGACTGTACAAGTGGCCATTTAATGCGTTCTCTAGTGCTTGTGATTCTATGCAGAACCATTGTTTTTACTAAAGAACCTTGAAGAACCGCTGTTTTAGAGCGTGTAGCGTAGTGTTCTTGTTGGTGTGTGCTGCACTGGGAGAACCGCTCTGCCGCTCTTCATTGAGCTTTGTTGTCAGTGAACACAGTTTACTTCACATTTTATATTTGTTTTGTTTTGTTTATATAATTTGAAACTTCAGCTGATTTTATTTACACTGTGTGAACATTTTATCAAGAGACCGACAGACAATCTTACACTGACTACTAAAGCTCAGAGCTGCTCCTCCTGTCCACTGACCGCGTTGGAGGTCTTTGTTCTGAAAGTGTGTATGTAAACGTAAATATCCCTCCGTGTGTATTAAAATGAGCCCCCTGAGCAGCGCAGCACTGGTATAATCATTAAACGAGTGTACAGTGGAGTCTAGAAGCCGCCTCATCCTGCAGGCCTGAGAGACAGGGCTGACCAGCAGGGGGCTCCACTGGCCATCAGTCTGAGAGCCCTGCACACTCAGCTCAGCTGTAAATCACAGCCTGAACTTTAACACAGCGCTGAGAGCAGCACGTCCAGCAGCGTCCAGCAGAGTCTGAACTCAGACAGACTTTCACAATCCAGATATATTTATTTATTTATTACTGCAGGACTCTCAGCACTGATCACTGACCAGAGCACGGAGAACAGACACCACGTCCAGAACTGAACTGAGTCTTCGGCTCAAAACAGTACACAGACTATAGAATATAATGTAGAGTTATATTATGTAACATATAATATACCATAAACAATATGCTATATAATTTATACATGTATAAAACTGTTCATCTGGACAGACAGAGAGATTTAGCAGTTTAAGTGTCCGAGTGTGTATTTTTCAGCAGGAACAACATTAAAAACATTATATAAATAATGTACATTCATGTAAACAAACATGAATCGTTTCATTTTTTATTTCATTTGATTTGACTGTTTTAAATTTCAGTTTGCCTTATTGATCCTTTTATGTGGAAGTTTTATTAATTGCATTATTATCTTGGTTGTAGTTTATTGTTCCCCTTCGTAATAAATCTCAATTGTTCTCTTAATTTTTCCCCGTTTATTTTGTTTGATTTTGTTTGATTTTACAGTTAATTTGTTCATGTTGTTCTGTTCATTTTAGGTTAAACTGATTACAGTTTAATTTCTTTTTCAATATTTGTATTTAAATGTACAAATATACACATATTTACACTGTAAATGATCAGCTGCAGTGAAAGTGAACGTCACTCTCAAGGTGTTTCTGAGTGAAAATAAAGGCTGATTGATAAATACAGTAAATGCTGTATAACAATGTAAAATACAAATAAATATAAATCCAGTAATCCAAGAATGTTTTATTTTCAGTAAAGTTATGAATATGTAGGTTGGATGATCACAGGTTTGGTTCTTCTCTCTGCTCTTCAGCATCACATGGATCTTTTCAGCTCCATCAGCTGATTTAATTTACTGCAGTATTGATTAGATGAAGCTGGTATTGGATGCTAACTGTAAATACTGTAAGGACAAATCACTACTTATTATATGTATATTATTATGTAATATTATTTAAATAGCTTTTTAAATAAACTTTTGCACAGCACTGTATTTATTACTGCTGTCAGAACAAAACCACAAATCTCCAAAATGATAAGTTTTCAGAAAAAGCCAAAACATTTTTTAATGGAAGTTAATGTAATTATTACTGTTCATCTCTTCACCATGAAATTTACACACAATGTAAAGAGTTTAGAAATAATGTAAAACCAACAGACAATAACAGACACAAGGTTTTATCATGATATTAACTGTATATAAAACATCTTGCACTGTCAGTAACTATCTGTTATTGTTTATCATGTATTTCTCACTGTGTTCTGTGGACGGTTGTGTAAGACTGTATTTCCACTGATCATGGAGACACTCATCAAGCCTGGATCTGAAACTGTTTATATACGTCTATTTCCCTGAAACGATAACTTTACATTAACAATAAACAGTAAGTGTGTATTAAAGTGTACAGTAGTGAGTTTCTGTAGAGGACGAGGAAATATTACACTCAGAACATCAACAACACGGAATTTGACCAGCAGAACTTTTACACACGACTGTGTAAAAGAAAAGGTGAGATGTAGAAGTGTAGGGGAGGTGCAGGTGAAATGTAGGGGAGGTGTAGGTGAGGTATAGGTGAGGTGTAGGTGAAGTGTAGGGGAGGTGTAGGTGAAGTGTAGGTGAGGTGTAGGTGGAGTGTAGGTGAGGTGTAGGTGAGGTATAGGTGAGGTGTAGGTGAAGTGTAGGGGAGGTGTAGGTGAGGTATAGGGGAGGTATAGGTGAAGTGTAGGTGAGGTGTAGGTGGAGTGTAGGTTAAGTGTAGGTGAGGTGCAGGTGAAGTGTAGGTGAGGTGTAGGTGAGGTGCAGGTGAAGTGAGGGTGAGGTGTAGGTGAGGTATAGGTGAGGTGTAGGTGAAGTGTAGGGGAGGTGTAGGTGAGGTGCAGGTGAAGTGTAGGTGAGGTATAGGTGAGGTGTCGGTGAGGTATAGGGGAGGTGCAGGTGAAGTGTAGGTAAAGTGTAGGTGAGGTGCAGGTGAAGTGTAGGTGAGGTGTAGGTGAGGTATAGGTGAGGTGTAGGTGAAGTGTAGGGGAGGTGTAGGTGAGGTATAGGGGAGGTGTAGGTGAAGTGTAGGTGAGGTGTAGGTGGAGTGTAGGTTAAGTGTAAGTGAATGTAGGTGAAGTGTAGGGGAGGTGTAGACGAAGTATAGGGGAGGTGTAGGTGAAGTGTAAGTGAAGTGTAGGTGAAGTGTAGGGGAGGTGTAGATGAAGTGTAGGAGAGGTGTAGGTGAAGTATAGGGGAGGTGTAGATGAAGTGTAGAGGAGGTGTAGGTGAAGTATAGGGGAGATGCAGATGAAGTGTAGGTGAGGTGTAGGTGAAGTGTATGTGAAGTGTAGTGGAGGTGTAGCTGAAGTGTAGGGTAGGTGTAGGTGAAGTATAGGGGAGGTGCAGATGAAGTGTAGGTGAAGTGTAGGGGAGCTGTAGGTGAAGTGTAGTGGAGGTGTAGCTGAAGTGTAGGGTAGGTGTAGGTGGAGTGTAGGTTAAGTGTAAGTGAATGTAGGTGAAGTGTAGGGGAGGTGTAGATGAAGTATAGGGGAGGTTGTAGGTGAAGTGTAGGGGAGCTGTAGATGAAGTATAGGGGAGGTGTAGGTGAAGTGTAGGGGAGCTGTAGATGAAGTGTAGGGGAGGTGCAGGTGAAGAGTATGGCAGGTTTAGGGGAGGTGTAGGTGAAGTGTAAGTAAAGTGTAGGTGAAGTGTAGGGGAGGTGTAGGTTATGTGTAAGTAAAGTGTAGGTGAAGTGTAGGGGAGGTGTAGTTGAAGTGTAGGGGAGGTGTAGGTGAAGTGTAGGTTAGTGTAGGTTAAGTGTAAGTGAATGTAGGTGAAGTGTACGGGAGGTGTAGGTGAAGTGTACGAGATGTGTAGATGAAGTGTAGGTGAAGTGTAGGGGAGGTGTAGATGAAGTATAGGGGAGGTTGTAGGTGAAGTGTAGGGGAGCTGTAGATGAAGTATAGGGGAGGTGTAGGTGAAGTGTAGGGGAGCTGTAGATGAAGTGTAGGGGAGGTGCAGGTGAAGAGTATGGCAGGTTTAGGGGAGGTGTAGGTTATGTGTAAGTAAAGTGTAGGTGGAGTGTAGGGGAGGTGTAGTTGAAGTGTAGGGGAGGTGTAGTTGAAGTGTAGGGGAGGTGTAGGTGAAGTGTAGGTTAAGTGTAGGTTAAGTGTAAGTGAATGTAGTTGAAGTGTAAGTGAATGTAGGTGAAGTGTAGGGGAGGTGTAACGGAGGTGTAGAGAAGTTTTAGGTGAAGTGTAGGTTAAGTGTAAGTGAATGTAGGTAAAGTGTAGGGAGGTGTAGGTGAAGTGTACGAGATGTGTAGATGAAGTGTAGGTGAAGTGTAGGTGAGGTGTAGGTAAGGTGTAGGGGAGGTGTAGGTGAAGTGTAGGTTAAATGTAAGTGAATGTAGGTGAAATGTAGGGGAGCTGTAGGTGAAGTGTAGGGGAGGTGTAGGTTATGTGTAAATGAAGTGTAGGGGAGCTGTAGGGGAGGTATAGGTGAGGTGCAGGTGAAGTGTAGGGGAGATGTAGCTGAATTGTAGGAGAGATGTAGGTGAAGTGTAGGAGAGATATCGAAGTGTAGTGGAGGTGTAGGTGAAGTGTAGGTGAGGTATAGGTGAAGTGTAGGTGAGGTGTAGGTGAAGTGTAGGGGAGATGTAGGTGAAGTGTAGGGGAGATGTGGGTGAAGTGTAGGGGAGATGTGGTGAAGTGTAGGGGAGGTGTAGGTGAAGTGTAGGTGAGGTGTAGGTGAAGTGTAGGGGAGGTGTAGGTAAAATGTAGGTGAAGTGTAGGGGAGATGTAGCTGAATTGTAGGAGAGATGTAGGTGAAGTGTAGGAGAGATATCGAAGTGTAGTGGAGGTGTAGGTGAAGTGTAGGTGAGGTATAGGTGAAGTGTAGGTGAGGTGCAGGTGAAGTGTAGGTGAGGTGTAGGTGAAGTGTAGGAGAGATGTGGGTGAAGTGTAGGGGAGATGTAGGTGAAGTGTAGGGGAGATGTGGGTGAAGTGTAGGGGAGATGTGGTGAAGTGTAGGGGAGGTGTAGGTGAAGTGTAGGGGAGGTGTAGGTAAAATGTAGGTGAAGTGTAGGAGAGATGTGGTGAAGTGTAGGGGAGGTGTAGGTAAAATGTAGGTGAAGTGTAGGGGAGGTGTAGGTAAAATGTAGGTGAAGTGTAGGAGAGATGTGGTGAAGTGTAGGGGAGGTGTAGGTAAAATGTAGGTGAAGTGTAGGGGAGGTGTAGGTAAAATGTAGGTGAAGTGTAGGAGAGATGTAGATGAAGTGTAGGGGAGGTGTAGGTAAAATGTAGGTGAAGTGTAGGGGAGGTGTAGGTAAAATGTAGGTGAAGTGTAGGGGAGGTGTAGGTGAAGTGTAGGGGAGGTGTAGGTAAAATGTAGGTGAAGTGTAGGGGAGGTGTAGGTAAAATGTAGGTGAAGTGTTGGGGAGATGTGGTGAAGTGTAGGGGAGATGTGGGTGAAGTGTAGGGGAGATGTGGTGAAGTGTAGGGGAGATGTGGGTGAAGTGTAGGGGAGATGTGGTGAAGTGTAGGGGAGATGTGGGTGAAGTGTAGGGGAGGTGTAGGTAAAATGTAGGTGAAGTGTAGGGGAGGTGTAGGTGAAGTGTAGGGGAGGTGTAGGTAAAATGTAGGTGAAGTGTAGGGGAGGTGTAGGTGAAGTGTAGGGGAGGTGTAGGTAAAATGTAGGTGAAGTGTAGGGGAGGTGTAGGTAAAATGTAGGTGAAGTGTTGGGGAGATGCGAAGGAGAATCTTGAGGTTCTCCATATGAAAGATCCAGCAGTAAAGTGAATAAGAACCTTCTTTCTTTCGTTTGTCTGCTTCAATCATTAGTTCTGCTTCAGTGCTGTAGGAGGCTGGATTAAGGCTTGTCAATCAACCATCCTCATTAGAATGTTAGGCCACACCCACAGTGCTCAGGTTGGATTGGCAGTATGTTTTATTATATTTCTGTCTTGTTTTGTGTTTTTAAGCTTTGCTGGCTGTTTATTGTGACTCTTTTACAATCATATAAGTGTGTTTATTTCACACTGTGCTGTCTGAGACTTTAGGTGATATCACATTAATCCAAAGGGGATGGAAGGGGGCTGGTCAGTTATAGAGGGGGCCTGTTTTTCTGTCCTGTCGAGCTCTGGCTGTAAGTGTGGGTGGATGATGTTCTGTGGCTGATACAGTGAGTCTGTTCACAGCTGATAATGAGACTCTCGGCTGTAAATGTCAGGAGTGTGTGAGTGAGCTGTGCTCTGTGTGGAGATCAGACGCTGAGTGATCACCATTAGCATTCATTAGACCCCCCCACCATACGCTCACGCCCCCCAACCACCACCACCCACAGCACTGCGTCCACCCTGGACTCATAATGCTCAGGCAATGGATTCTGGGATTTTGGGCTTTTTTAGATACAATTAACAAAAAACTGAATGGGCAGGGCTTAACTGCTGTATGTTGTAAGGGATGAATATGTGCGTACCCAAAACGAGTGAATTAAAAACAAGTTTTTTTTGTATATAGGTTTTAACGTGTGGACTGCGGAGTGGACGGTTCTCTTTGAACCTTTAAAAAAGTGAGTGAACGTTCAGTTTTATGAGCCCTTTAAGTTAAAGGCAGTGTTCAGTGATATTTAGGCCGAGCTCTGAAGTTTCTCTGTGATATACAAACATGTATTTGACTCTGTGATCACCACTCAAATGAAACGTGTACGTGTGTAATTACGCACTAACGCTGCACTAAAAGCCTCCCGCAGCTCCTCGGAGGACGAGATGAGGGATGCGTCTGATGCGCCAGTAAATAATTGATGTGTTTGGGCTGCTGTGTCCGTTTCTCAGAGCGTCTGTGGAGCTGCTGTAGGAGGGAATCCCTCAGGATGGAAATCTGATGGACGCTTCAGAGATAACGTTCCTACAGGCCCTCGGCGCAGAGCCGCTCTCCAGGAAACTTTACTCAGAGAACGTATCTGAGAACATCACCCTCTCAGTTCCACATTAAAGAGCCTTAAAGAGCGTTAAAGTTTCTAAACATGCCGTTCAGTCCAGTGTATACACATTGTTTTTAATACACTGCTTTGTGATGTCATTACATATATCCGCTTGTTCGGTCAACAGCAGTTCAGTTTAGCTCCTCCCATTCACAATGAAGTTATAAGGAGTGTTTCAGCCTGGAGTGCTTTTCGAGCAAGGCCCAGCCAATCAGAACAAAGCTCATTTAAATGCATCAATATTAAAGGTACAGTAACAGAAACAGCCTGTTCAACTGTAAGGAATAAAGAGAGGCGATCATGTTAAATGAATTATGGCAGATTTTGATACATAAAATCTCACAAATAGATGAAAACGTAGGACGTGGACCCGTTAATGAAAAGAAGATTAATCTGAGCAGCTCTAAATGCAGTTCTGTCAGATAAAATATATCCATCCCTGAAAACTATATCACTGAAAACTGAGCTTTCCTCACTTATTTAGACAGAAACTGATGTAGTAAATAAACAGTTACAATTTTAAAACGCAGCCCATCCATACAGTCCAGCGCACTAAAAAACAGACTGTTTTGTGATGTCACAAAAGCCAACTCACTGACATGTAGCTTACTCAGTCTACAGCAGTTTAGCCCTGGAGTTTTAAAGAAAGAGGACTGCTTTCTGAGCAAGGCACAACACAGCACAGCCAATTGGAACAGGGCTCATTTACATACAGTCTTAAAGGCGCAGTAACAGAAACAGCCTGTTTAACTGTGAGGGATGAGGAGAGATTAGAAAACAGTGATGTAAATATGATTTACGATATACTTCAACCACACAAACGTTGTAAAATGTTGTAAAAGGACCTCGCGGGGGAAATAATATAGAGTAAAAGTGTAGGCTATGGGCCCTTTAATCCATTAGCCTGTATTACAGCGCCGGACATTAAGGCGTGTAACTGTACGAGTGATGTTCTGAAGTTAAAGCACACAGATAACAGCTGTGAGCGGCGGGGGAATAGCGCTCAGCACGGTCCAGACTGACAGCGTTTACGAACGCGTGACATTTAAACACTGTGATAAACTCTCATTTAAATTCGCTGTGAGCCTCCGTCGCGTCTAATTGCTTCTGCTTAACATCTCCCAAATAATCTCGCCATAAATAAACTGCAAACTAGCCGCTTCGCCCCAGGAGACGGGCTGGAGGAGCCACTCAATTACCGCTAATTAGCAATGCTAACACAAAAGCATCAGGTGGCACAGATTGGGATTAGCGAGCGGAGCTAACACTAAGGCGGCCCACGTCGCGCCGGGCCTGTGGGTTTTAATCGCGCCACGTCGAACGTTAATAAACCTCAGAAGACGGTTTTGGTGAGCAGAGGAAAAAGCGCTATTTCCATAAGCTAATTGCTAAGACGACTCCTTCAGCACGGAGCAGCTGAGCTTGATTAGCGCTGTTTTAGCAGGCCGGATTTAGCGGCCCAGAGGAGAGCAGCTCATCAGGAACCGAGGCTCAGCAGATAAGAACACGCCTGCGTTGTGACTGAGGGTCAATCAGAGGAAACAGGACAGATATTTATCCTGAAAAAGGGGCTGAAGACCAACATATTAACTCAACTGAATGGACATTTAGCTTCAAAAGCTGTTTTACTGCTGAAACCAGCACAGAGCAGCAAACGTTTCATACTGGTCTAGACTGGTGTGTGCTAGTCTAGTGCTGGTTTATTCTGGTCTATGCGGTTCATGCTGGTCTATCCTGGTTTATGCTAGTCTAATGCTGGTGTATGCTGGCCTAGTGCTGGTTTATGCTGCTCCAGTGCTGGTTTATGCTGGTCTATTCTGGTTTATGCTGCTCCAGTGCTGGTTTATGCTGGTCTATGCTCGTTTATGCTGGTCTATGCTGGTTTATGGTGGTCTGTCCTGGTTTATGCTGGTTTAGTGCTGGTTTATGCTGGGTTAGTGCTGGTTTATGCTGGTCTATGCTGGTCTATGCTGGTCTAGTGATGGTCTGGTTCTGGTTTTGCTGGCTGCCCCAGCATGGTCTTGCTGGTTGACCAGAATACAGGTATCCAAAACACAACATATGCTAGTTTGGCTGGTGACCAGTAATACTGGTCTATGCTGGTTTTTCAAGTACAGTTGTGTTGTGATAGATGGTTATATAAAGGAGATGCACATCATATAACCTGAAAAAGCTGATTGTGTTGTTATTGATGGTCACATAGAGAAAATATAACGTATATATAATCTTAAAGAGGTGATTGTGTTGTTATAGATGGTCATATAGAGGAAATATAATGTGTATATAATCTTAAAGAGGTGATTGTGTTGTTATAGATAGTCATATAGAGGAAATATAATGTGTATATAATCTTAAAGAGCTGATTGTGTTATTATAGATGGTCATATAGAGGAAATGTGATGGATATATAATCTTAAAGAGCTGATTGTGTTATTATAGATGGTCATATAGAGGAAATGTGATGGATATATAATCTTAAAGAGCTGATTGTGTTATTATAGATGGTCATATAGAGGAAATGTGATGGATATATAATCTTAAAGAGCTGATTGTGTTGTTATAGATGGTCATATAGAGGAAATGTGATGGATATATAATCTTAAAGAGCTGATTGTGTTATTATAGATGGTCATATAGAGGAAATGTGATGGATATATACCCTATAAAAGCTGTTTGTGTTGGAGAAATGAGTTGAGATTAGCCGACAGAAGCGGTTTGCGGCGCTTTGGCTCACAGGGCAGTGAGTCGCTGCAGCCGGCGGCTCGTTTTGCCCCGTCAGGTTTGTGTAGATGCTGATAACGGTTCTTTCAGGGCTTCAGAGAGGAAAACCTGCAGCAGAACAGTCAGCAGCATCTGCAGCTCGGCGTGTCTGCCCCGCTCTGTCTGACCTCACCGGGACCTTTCTCGGTTCTGTGGAGCTTTTTCTGGTTCTGAAGGAGCCGGTACCCAAACACTTTAATCACATTCGAATTTTAGACTCTTTTCTCAGCTCCACTTTCAACATCCGGCAGGTTTTATATACACAATAAAATGATTCTTCAAGGGTTCTTTTATGAAAAAAATGGTTCCATATAGAACCATGAACACTCAAAGAAACCACTGTATGATTAAATGGTTCTCTGCATGGTGAAATAGTTCTTCAGATTAATTGAAACTGTGTTCTATATGGTTCTATATAGCACCAAAAAACAATTATTCTATTGTTACAGGCTTGACACCGTAACAATAGCAGAACCTATTTGGGGTGATATATAGAAAAGTTCTATATAGAACCATCTACAGCAGATTCTCCATGAATCTGAAGTACCTCTCATGATGCAAAGAGCCCTTTAATCATGCAAAGGTTTCTTTGGGTGTTCATGGTTCTATATAGAACCATTTTCTTTATTAGAGAACGCTTAAAGAACCACCTTTTTTAATAGTGCACAAAAACACTGATAGCTCATTTCTACATGATCGTCGGTTCCAGGATGAATCTGTTAAAATTCTCAGAGAAACTAATGTTTAATGAAGTTTCTATGTTGATCAGTTTGGTGATCAGGTGTGACTCCACTGTAATGCTGTGCGTTAGCGTTAGCATTAACTCATCATTTATCTGTTTAACTGATATTCTCACAGCTCAGCCTGTAAAGCTGAGCTTCCACAGCTCTGACGTTCTTCACGCTCCCCTCTGTTGATCTACTCTCTGTTTTTCATGAAGATATTTGGTGGATGTTTAGCTCTGAGTGACAAACCAGCGGCGCTTTTGATGGTTAAACCCAGACGAGTTCCTGAAGTGTCAGTTATTTAATCGCTGCGTTTGACAGTTTGATATTCGAGATGAAATTATAGAGCCATTAAATCAGACTGAGCTCCACCATAAGAACTGCATTCATTAGTGTACAGAGATTTTCTTCACACAGACATTTAGCTTTTAGCATTAATGTCCTAGCCTTGCAAACGTGCTAGCTTTGGTACTCACATTAATGTGCTAGCTTTGGTACTCACATTAATGTGCTAGCTTTGGTACTCATATTAATGTGCTAGCTTTGGTACTCACATTAATGTGCTAGCTTTGGTACTCACATTAATGTGCTAGCTTTGGTACTCACATTAATGTGCTAGCTTTGGTACTCACATTAATGTGCTAGCTTTGGTACTCACATTAATGTGCTAGCTTTGGTACTCATATTAATGTGCTAGCTTTGGTACTCACATTAATGTGCTAGCTTTGGTACTCACATTAATGTGCTAGTCTTAGTCACTGTGTTGATGTGATAGTATTAGTAACTGTGTTGATGTGATAGTCTTAGTCACTGTGTTGATGTGATAGTCTTAGTAACTGTGTTGATGTGATAGTCTTAGTAACTGTGTTGATGTGATAGTCTTAGTCACTGTGTTGATGTGCTAGTCTTAGTAACTGTGTTGATGTGATAGTCTTAGTAACTGTGTTGATGTGATAGTCTTAGTAACTGTGTTGATGTGATAGTCTTAGTCACTGTGTTGATGTGCTAGTCTTAGTAACTGTGTTGATGTGCTAGTCTTAGTCACTGTGTTGATGTGATAGTCTTAGTAACTGTGTTGATGTGATAGTCTTAGTCACTGTGTTGATGTGCTAGTCTTAGTAACTGTTGATGTGATAGTCTTAGTAACTGTGTTGATGTGATAGTCTTAGTAACTGTTGATGTGATAGTCTTAGTCACTGTGTTGATGTGCTAGTCTTAGTAACTGTGTTGATGTGATAGTCTTAGTCACTGTGTTGATGTGATAGTCTTAGTCACTGTGTTGATGTGATAGTCTTAGTAACTGTTGATGTGATAGTCTTAGTCACTGTGTTGATGTGCTAGTCTTAGTAACTGTGTTGATGTGCTAGTCTTAGTGACTGTGTTGATGTGCTAGTCTTAGTGACTGTGTTGATGTGCTAGTCTTAGTAACTGTGTTGATGTGCTAGTCTTAGTAACTGTGTTGATGTGCTAGTCTTAGTCACTGTGTTGATGTGATAGTCTTAGTCACTGTGTTGATGTGCTAGTCTTAGTCACTGTGTTGATGTGATAGTCTTAGTCACTGTGTTGATGTGCTAGTCTTAGTCACTGTGTTGATGTGATAGTCTTAGTCACTGTGTTGATGTGATAGTCTTAGTAACTGTTGATGTGATAGTCTTAGTAACTGTGTTGATGTGATAGTCTTAGTAACTGTTGATGTGCTAGTCTTAGTGACTGTGTTGATGTGCTAGTCTTAGTAACTGTGTTGATGTGCTAGTCTTAGTAACTGTGTTGATGTGATAGTCTTAGTAACTGTGTTGGTGTGATAGTCTTAGTCACTGTGTTGATGTGCTAGTCTTAGTCACTGTGTTGATGTGATAGTCTTAGTCACTGTGTTGATGTGCTAGTCTTAGTAACTGTTGATGTGATAGTCTTAGTAACTGTTGATGTGCTAGTCTTAGTAACTGTGTTGATGTGATAGTCTTAGTAACTGTTGATGTGATAGTCTTAGTCACTGTGTTGATGTGCTAGTCTTAGTCACTGTGTTGATGTGATAGTCTTAGTCACTGTGTTGATGTGCTAGTCTTAGTAGCTGTGTTGATGTGATAGTCTTAGTAACTGTGTTGATGTGATAGTCTTAGTAACTGTTGATGTGATAGTCTTAGTCACTGTGTTGATGTGCTAGTCTTAGTCACTGTGTTGATGTGCTAGTCTTAGTCACTGTGTTGATGTGATAGTCTTAGTCACTGTGTTGATGTGCTAGTCTTAGTAACTGTGTTGATGTGCTAGTCTTAGTCACTGTGTTGATGTGCTAGTCTTAGTCACTGTGTTGATGTGCTAGTATTAGTCACTGTGTTGATGTGCTAGTCTTAGTCACTGTGTTGATGTGCTAGTCTTAGTGACTGTGTTGATGTGCTAGTCTTAGTAACTGTGTTGATGTGATAGTCTTAGTAACTGTGTTGGTGTGATAGTCTTAGTAACTGTGTTGATGTGATAGTCTTAGTAACTGTTGATGTGATAGTCTTAGTCACTGTGTTGATGTGCTAGTCTTAGTCACTGTGTTGATGTGATAGTCTTAGTCACTGTGTTGATGTGCTAGTCTTAGTAGCTGTGTTGATGTGATAGTCTTAGTAACTGTGTTGATGTGATAGTCTTAGTAACTGTTGATGTGATAGTCTTAGTCACTGTGTTGATGTGCTAGTCTTAGTCACTGTGTTGATGTGCTAGTCTTAGTCACTGTGTTGATGTGCTAGTCTTAGTAACTGTGTTGATGTGATAGTCTTAGTCACTGTGTTGATGTGCTAGTCTTAGTAACTGTGTTGATGTGCTAGTCTTAGTCACTGTGTTGATGTGCTAGTCTTAGTCACTGTGTTGATGTGCTAGTATTAGTCACTGTGTTGATGTGCTAGTCTTAGTCACTGTGTTGATGTGCTAGTCTTAGTGACTGTGTTGATGTGCTAGTCTTAGTAACTGTGTTGATGTGATAGTCTTAGTAACTGTGTTGGTGTGATAGTCTTAGTCACTGTGTTGATGTGCTAGTCTTAGTAACTGTGTTGATGTGATAGTCTTAGTCACTGTGTTGATGTGCTAGTCTTAGTAACTGTGTTGATGTGCTAGTCTTAGTGACTGTGTTGCTGTGCTAGTCTTAGTAACTGTGTTGATGTGATAGTCTTAGTAACTGTGTTGGTGTGATAGTCTTAGTCACTGTGTTGATGTGCTAGTCTTAGTAACTGTGTTGATGTGATAGTCTTAGTCACTGTGTTGATGTGCTAGTCTTAGTAACTGTGTTGATGTGATAGTCTTAGTCACTGTGTTGATGTGATAGTCTTAGTAACTGTGTTGATGTGCTAGTCTTAGTAACTGTGTTGATGTGCTAGTCTTAGTCACTGTGTTGG
Organism: Colossoma macropomum; assembly: GCF_904425465.1. Classification (NCBI taxonomy): domain Eukaryota; kingdom Metazoa; phylum Chordata; class Actinopteri; order Characiformes; family Serrasalmidae; genus Colossoma; species Colossoma macropomum. Next base: position 262,396 of record NW_023495296.1, on the reverse strand, counting down.
TGTGGTAGTCTTAGTCACTGTGTTGGTGTGGTAGTCTTAGTCACTGTGTTGGTGTGGTAGTCTTAGTCACTGTGTTGATGTGCTAGTCTTAGTCACTGTGTTGGTGTGGTAGTCTTAGTCACTGTGTTGGTGTGGTAGTCTTAGTCACTGTGTTGGTGTGGTAGTCTTAGTAACTGTGTTGGTGTGGTACTCTTAGTCACTGTGTTGATGTGCTAGTCTTAGTCACTGTGTTGGTGTGGTAGTCTTAGTCACTGTGTTGGTGTGGTAGTCTTAGTCACTGTGTTGGTGTGGTACTCTTAGTCACTGTGTTGATGTGCTAGTCTTAGTAACTGTGTTGGTGTGGTAGTCTTAGTAACTGTGTTGGTGTGGTAGTCTTAGTAACTGTGTTGATGTGCTAGTCTTAGTCACTGTGTTGATGTGCTAGTCTTAGTAACTGTGTTGGTGTGGTAGCGTTTTCAGAATTAAAGGGCTAATCTAAGGTTCTGGTGTTTTTACACTCTGTCGTCTTCAGTAAACAGGTTTAGAAAGTTCTGGACGTGGGTGTGTAAATTTTCGCAGCTAGCCGAGGCTCAGGCGGCCGCACGACGCTCTGCAGTAGCTGGTGGTGGAGCGTCTTGGCTGCTGGACTGTGTTTGAGGTTAAAGCTCTAATTGATGGAGTGCGGCGAACGCGGCTGAGGGAGCGTTTACTTATTTATAACTCTGCAGCAGGACGGCCGCTGTTTACTGGGGTAAATAAGGCAGAAGTAAAGCATTAGAGCTTCAGTGAGTCTTTAGGAGGAGATTCATGATATAATCTCAGAGTGAACGGAGAGAATCAGCCTCACTTCGCCTGGACTCTCCACACAAATACACACTAATGAACACACACGGTTTTACTGTTTATACGTTTCCTTCTTCTGTTCACATGGAAACGGCACGTTCACCACTGATATGCATCTACTTCAAATCGCCTGTGTTGTGTTTAAAAAAGAAAATATTGATTATATGAACTTAATTCTGCCACAGTTTTCCATTCAGTCAAATACAGTAGAGCCGAAATACTCGACTCAGGCTTTCGTCTCCGAGTAGAAACTCGAAAGTATGTTACGGTACAAAAAGCCAGACACCTTTCAGTTATTTGATTTCCAGTTAATAACAGCAGCACAGATTATTTATCTTTCAAAGGAAACACATAACAGAAAATTCTGCTCTCAGCTGTGAGAGTCAGTGAGTCACTCTCTCCCTCTAATCCAGCTTCCATTCTTCTCAGGAGACTCACTTTCAGTTCCTCAAAGAATCTGCAGACACACCTCCAAAGTTCAGTCTTAGAAGCTGGTTGATGATTTTCTGAAGTAATCAAACACATTCAGTGGTGTTGAGGTCTGGACTCTGGGGTGGTCAGTCCATCGTTCAGCTTCTTTGTTTGATGTGTCCGTCTCCTTTTCTCAGTGAGGTTCTTCTTGATCAGCTACACATCCTTTCAGACCCACAGCGCTGAGTCGTCTTCTCACAGTGGAAGGATGGACAGAAACACCTGTGGATGTTTTCAGATCTGAAGCAGCTTGATTTTCTCCTCTCTCTCAGAGATGAAAGCTTTAAGTGCTGTTTATCTGATGGGGGCAGTTTTGGGGTCGACCAGCTCTTCCAGGTGGTTGTTAGGGGTCATGTTTTCTGTGGTGCAGGAGGATTATCTGCTATCTGACCTCCTCACAAATGTCTCCTGGTGATCATTGATGATGTACAGGTGCTGCATCTGATCAGCACTGCTTCACTTTAATCTTATTTATTTATTTATCGGTTCTCTCTCTCTTTCTCTCTCTGTTGACTCGGGGGATCTGCTCTGATCTTGTTTTTAATCAGTCAGGAGAACCGGAGTGTATACAGTGTGATAAAAACAGTGTGTGTGTGTGTAATTAGGCTGGAGGGGATTGGTGGTGGGGGGGGTGTTTCCCTGTATAGCAGCAGCAGCAGCAGGTGAGGCTAACGCTATGCTAAGTTGAGGCTAAAGATGAGCCCTCCTGAGGGTCCTCATACTCAGGGGGCATCATTAGCAATGCTCGGGGGCCAAGCACTGAAACAGTCTCCGCGGGAGGGTCTCCATATTTAACACCAAACCACAGAGAGAGACCAAATCTCACAGCACAGAGAGTTTATATTTAAATAAATAAAAAAACGCCAATCTGACCACGTCTGAGCTTAAAAACAACACAAGGACCAGCGCCAACATTCACACCTTCAAAGCGTCTCCAAATCAACAGCTTCATTCCAGAATCAAATACTGTATATCAGATTTATCATTTTGGGCTTAATGAGTTTTAGAAAATATTAGCTCATATAAAAACACAGTTATTCCTGTAATAAAGGTGATATTAATCATAACATTGATATATTCTTCTTATAGTCCACTCTCAACATCATATGCCTGCTGAAAAAGCCAGTGCAGACCAGCAAGCATTTTATGGTGGTCAAAACTGGTTAAGGCTGGTTTAGTGCTGGTCTGGTTCTGGTTTAGTTGGTCATCCCAGTATGATTATACTGGATGACCAGCGTACCAACAACAAAACACAACATACACTGTTTTTTCAAGCAAAATTCTTGACTGTAGCGTAATTTATAATGATTTTGAAGCCTTTCAAAACCACAGTGTGTATAAGAATGTACATTCTGAATGTAAATTCTGTTACTAACGTTAATTGCTAATTGCTAAATGGTGCTGCTGACCAGGAGACAGGAGCTGGTTAGCATTATCCTAGCTAGCATACTAAGAGCTCTGCTCTGGAATCATGCTAAGCAGGGACACAGTGTGGCTGATGAAGCTGGTGTCTGAGAGTGAAGAGGAGTGAGGCGTGATGGACTGACTGAGAGCTGAAATCAAACCTGTTCTCTGGCGTTTGGATTTGTAGCGTGTTAGCTAAGCAGGCTAAACGTGCCAAACCGAGCAGCAGGAGGTGACGGAGGGTCTGCTGTGTTTTCATTTTCATAGAAATGTAACTGGAACCTCTCTGACTCTGACACTTAGCTATAACAGGCTAGCGTTAGCGGGTTAGCGTGTCTGCCCAGATAGCTGTGCTACTTTTACTACAGCTTTCCATGAAGTGATAGATCTGTTCACGCCACCATGCAGGGAGTTTATCTGCCTCTCCAGGTTTGATGTTTCAGCTCTTCCTGATTCAGTCCTCAACTGAAGATACTTGTTTGAAGTTTTTATGGCTAAATATAACAATGTTTCGATTAAATTAGGTGGAAAATTTTACAATATTGTATCATGTAGGTACAATGGGGGGGCTAGACTGCTGTAGACTGAATGGGTGGGGCTAAAGTCTACAGGCTGAGTGGGCGGGGTTATACGGCTGTAGTTTAGCCCCACCCATTCAGTCTACAGCAGTCTAGCCCCACCCATTCAGCCTACAGCAGTGGGGCTAAACTGCAGGGTTACACGGCTGTAGGCTGAGTGGGTGGGGCGGAGTCAGTCTGAAGTGAGCTGGTGTGATTGAGATGTCTGCTGGATGATGATGAGCTGATCCTGGCATTCCAGGAAGGAACAGAGAGGGAAGAGGAGTCGGACTGTGTTGGGATCAGAGAGACGTGTGAAAATCCTGTTAGAGTCATTTTGTTCCGGAATGTGGAATCGGCGGCGGTGCTCCGGCTCCATCACTCACACCTGGAGATCTGAGAATAGACCCACTTTATTCACTGTCGACAGAAATGAAGACGCGTCTGAACTTAACTGAGAAGAAAAGACGTCAAAGTGCGAAAGAGAAGAACCTGATTAATGTGAACCTGAAGGTTCTTCTTTTTCAGCGCTGTAATTGTTCTCAGGCCGCTGGATTGACGTGATGTGGATGCCGGGGCGCTGCTGAAGCCCACTGGTGGGGATTTGGTGGGTCTGGATGTTGAGTTTGATTTGAAGCATCTGTTCTCCTCTGAGACAGCAGCTCAAACCCTTCAGCACCTCCAGCCTGAAGAACACAAACACGGCCGAGTTTTAAAGTTCCGGAAACAGCGCGAAGGTGTCGGAGGCGTAAGTAAGGCTCACCCGCGGGACGCGTTTGTTGTTGTTTACATAAGAAAATCACTCCACGCGTGACGGAGTTCAGCACCAGCCAGACCCGGGGGAACCTCATCAGGAACCATTCTATCACACGGCAAATGACTTAAATCACCATGGAAACGGATCCAGACCGGCTCACGTACGCCACACGAGCCCGAGACGGGACTTTCATTGTTTTTATCGGAGCAATAAGTGTCACAGAAAAGCAACAGGGAATGCATCCGGAGTCTGATGAGACACAGACAAATTCAACTCTGGTTAAAAGCTGCTTCCGAGAAGTTCTTCGCACACAAAGCATTAAATTCAGGAATGGCTTGGAAAAGCACATTAAGATCAAGAACATTCTGGAAATGTTCCTGAACAAACAATATTAAAATCAGGAATATTAAACTGAGAGGGATTCTTCGATAAGACACTACAATTGGGAATATTCTGTATAAAGGACATTAAAGGCAGGAGCACTCTGAGAAAGTCAGGAATGTTATGGAATAGACAATGTTAAATAAGGAATGTTGTGGGAAAGAACATCCAAATCAGGAATGTTCTGTAACAATCTGTGTTGTAATAAGGAAATTCAAGGGTAAATTACATTAATTCCCGGTATATCCAGGAATATACAATAGAAAAGACTTACATTTAGGAACACTGTGCAAAATTTAACATTAGGAATGTTCCAAGAAAAGGTCATTAAAATAAGGAACATTCAAAATACAATGATAAAATCGGGAATGTTCTGGAACAGACAGTGTTAAAATAAGGAATATTATAGAATAGACACCATTTCAGAATATTCACCAAATCTAGAATATTCTGGAATAGGATACTTAGAATAGAAATATTCAGGAAAAGACCATGTTAAATCTA
>NW_023495296.1:182500-247500 GCF_904425465.1 Colossoma macropomum | reverse complement strand
GGTTGCATGTTGGTTGTACATTGATTGTACACTGGTTGGTTGTGTGTTGGTTGTTTGTTGGTTGCATGTTGGTTGTGTGTTGGTTGTGTGTTGGTTGTATGCTGGTTTGGAGTTCGGTGTTGGCCGTGGTGCTGCAGAGTGGGAGGGAATCCAGCGTATGGCAGGAGGCCCGTGCAGACGAGCCGGCCAGGAGGACTAATGAAGCCCGCTGAGATCTGCTCCAGCTCTCTCTGGACGCTCAGAGCTCTCCGGGTTTCGTCAGCTAATCATAGATTCATCAGAACAGCAACATGCACTTCAGAAGATCCAGCAGGTGCAAGCAGGATAACTGGAGCGATGAGCAGCAGCGAGGACGGGCGGCAGGCACAGAGAAGCCTCTGGAGGGTGGAGGCAGGTGTGGTTTAGAGGTCACCAGCAGGTGAAGATAAAGATGCACCTACAGTTGTTTCTTCAGAGGGTCTGCATGTGTTTACAGAGAGAGAGAGACGGATGAGAGAGGTGTGTGATGTGTGTTCTGCACCTGTGGAGCTCTGTGTTCTGCGTTCTGCATTCTGCCATTTGTGTTGTTTTGTCCTCGAACAGTGAACCCGCCTCCTGCCGTCGGCTGTGAAACACAAAGAGGGCTTCCTCTGTGTTTAGTGATCTGATCCCTCATCAGCTCCTTTCTTTTATCAGCTGATTTCCACATAAGGGAGCTCATTTGTGTGGCTGGTTCATTATGCAGAGACTAATCTCTGCCAGATCAGCTCCACTGCAGAGACTCAGGAGCTGCGTCCTCCTCCGAGTCTCAGAGAGGAGAACAATGAGGCTCTCGCCTCCTTTCTGCTCTGATCTCTGAGCTGCTGTGATGGACAGAGAAGGTTATAAAACAACAGACATATCGATTTTACAGTAACGTTTTAATTACCAAAGTGAGAGAGGAGAGGACAGACTCCGCCCACCACTCAGAGACAACACTGAGATAAGAGAAATAAACAGCACTGAAGGATTAAATAACACAGAGACAAAGAGTGAAGAAGAAAACACAAAAACACTTAAAGTCATGAAGGAAACAAAGTAAAGAATTAAATAAAAATGAAGTTCAAATTAAAATAAATTAAAAATGCAGGTAAAAAAATAAAATTGAAGACAAAAATTAAATTAAAAAAAATGAAAAACTGAAGTAAACAATGAAATGAACCTGGAGTAAAGACTGAAATAAAACTGAACAAATTAAATAATAAAGTAAACAATGAAGTAAAATTGGATGGAGGTTGAACTTAAATTTTAAAATTTAATTTTAGTATTAGTAAAAATAAAATGCAAATTGATTAATGAAGAAAACAGTAAATAAAGAATGTAAAATTAAATGAAAAGTAAATAATTAAATAAATATTAAAGTAAAAAAATTACAAAAAAGTAAACAAAAAGAAAAAAAATTACAGGGAAGAATTAAAATCAAATAAAAATTGAAATAAAAAAACAGAAAATTGACAAATTATGAAAAGACTGAAGTAAAAATTTAATGAAAAGATAAAATTAAGAGTGAAGAATACATAAAAAATGGATGCAAGTAAAATTTAAAAATAAAGCTGAAGAAAAATTTCACATAAAAATAAGATTAAAGTTGAAGTAAAACAAGTAAAATTGAAGTAAAATTGAAGTAAAGATTAACAATAAAGTAGAAATAGAATAAGGCTCAATGATTTAGCTTCATAACAGTTAATAATATTCAGTATCTGGACGCTGTTTAATCTGTGTTTATTAGAATATTCAGTCATTAGTAGTGTTCAGTATCTGACTGGACACTGTTTAATCTGTGTTTATTAGAATATTCAGTCATTAATAGTGTTCAGTATCTGACTGGACGCTGTTTAATCTGTGTTTATTAGAATATTCAGTCATTAATAGTGTTCAGTATTCGTGACTGGACGCTGTTTAATCTGTGTTTATTAGAATATTCAGTGATTAATAATGTTCAGTATTTGTGACTGGACACTGTTTAATCTGTGTTTATTAGAATATTCAGTGATTAATAGTGTTCAGTATTCGTGACTGGACACTGTTTAATCTGTGTTTATTAGAATATCCAGTGATTAATAGTGTTCAGTATCTGACTGGACACTGTTTAATCTGTGTTTATTAGAATATTCAGTCATTAATAGTGTTCAGTATCTGACTGGACGCTGTTTAATCTGTGTTTATTAGAATATTCAGTGATTAATAGTGTTCAGTATTCGTGACTGGACACTGTTTAATCTGTGTTTATTAGAATATTCAGTGATTAATAGTGTTCAGTATCTGACTGGACACTGTTTAATCTGTGTTTATTAGAATATTCAGTGATTAATAGTGTTCAGTATTTGTGACTGGACACTGTTTAATCTGTGTTTATTAGAATATTCAGTGATTAATAGTGTTCAGTATTTGTGACTGGACACTGTTTAATCTGTGTTTATTAGAATATTCAGTGATTAATAGTGTTCAGTATTCATGACTGGACACTGTTTAATCTGTGTTTATTAGAATATTCAGTGATTAATAGTGTTCAGTATCTGACTGGACACTGTTTAATCTGTGTTTATTAGAATATTCAGTGATTAATAGTGTTCAGTATCTGACTGGACGCTGTTTAATCTGTGTTTATTAGAATATTCAGTGATTAATAGTGTTCAGTATCTGACTGGACTCTGTTTTAAAGTGTTTTCTCAGTGCGGTTAATGTTCGGTCAGCGAATCTTAAATGTCAGAGCTCTTTAATGTTGCGCTCAGAGCTCTGTGAGCTGAGGCAGGACTGAGAGTGACCGGCGTGTCCAGCAGCTCTGAGCTGAGCGCTCTGTCTGCCAGCTCGTCTGGACGGAGCTCATAAACACCGCAGCGCCAGCAAACCCTCTGTGTAGTGTTTATAAGATAATAAATCCAGAGTAGCTGTCAGTGTGGTCAGTTTAGAACGCTCTACAGTCTGAAATCTGTTTTGCTATGGTATCCCAGGTCGTTGCTAAGGTGTTGCTAGGCCAATGCTATTGTATCCCAGGTGGTTGCTAAGGTAATGCTGTGCTGTTGCTACGGTATCCCAGGTGGTTGCTAAGTTGTTGCTAGACGAATTCTATGGTATCCCAGGTGGTTGCTAAAGTGTTGCTAGGCCATTGCTATTGTATCCCAGGTGGTTGCTAAGGTAATGCTGTGCTGTTGCTATGGTATCCCAGGTAGCTGTTCAAAAAATAAGCTGTGTGTTTTCTGTCATAGTGAAGCTGCTCTGGAATTCAGTTTTGGACGTCAGTGTAAGTTTTAAGTATTAAATATGGTTTTATCATTTTGCAGCTCTCTGAACACCAAAGCTGCACTGTAACTTTAACAGACATTTGTACTGAAAGCTACACTCAGCCTGTTAGCTGGTTAGCATCTCCTGATCTGGTTGTTAAAACAATAGAAGCCATATCGCCCCCTACACTTCCTGTAGTGTATTACGCTGTGTGCCTGTCTGCCTGTCTATCTGAAGCCTGTGGCAGCGCGACTCTGCGTTCACTGTGTTTATTCATGTTGTAATCAAAGGGTTCATCGCACAACGTCGCTTCAGAATCAAGGACAGGCTCAGAAGCAGCCGTCTGCAGTGCCGGAGTGTCTCTGCTCCTCTTTCATTTCTCTACCAGACTCTGACAGGCAGTTTAGAAAAGACTGCGTTTCAGTTTAGAATATAAACACACAGAACACAGAGCTCTTAATCTGTAACCTTCTGATTCAGCCCACTTTAGTTCACTCATCTTTTATCCCTGAGATTATTTCAACAAAAGCTGACGTCGCTGAGACACGTCAAATGCAGTGTGGTGAATTCTTCACTGTTCCAGATGAAGATAACGTCGCCGAGCGCTGCTACATCAGCAGTAAGGGCTCCAGAATGGGCTCTAGAGTGGTGTGTTCGTGTCGAATGCTGGTTTTTCAAGTTATCACTTTTTTAGTAGTTTGCAAAACTGATGTTAGCAATCAGTGTTGTTATTAGCATATATGCTAACACTGTCCCATTCCCATCCAATCATAAATTAACGGTGTTTTAACTGCTAGAATTACCACTTCATAAAGGGTTCTCTAAGGGAACAGCTGGGTAGGTAATGCTACCATTATTAGCATGTATGCTCACATCGTCTCATTTCCACCCCTCCGCACCGTAAACGACCCCTGTGCTGATGTGTCCAGGGTTATACCTGTGGGAAGTGGCTAGCTAGGCAGCTATCACTTACGTTATTAGCATGTATGCTAGCACCATCCCATCTCTGCCCACTGCACAATATTAAACTAACAGTTTGTTGATGTTGATTGATGCTTTTAAAATGTTGTCTTAGTAAACAGTTTGATAGTGAGTTAGCTGTCAGTAGTGTTATTAGCATGCTAGCGCTGTCTCATTGTGTTGATGTGTTGTGGCTCTTTGTCCAGAGTTTTATTACTGTGTGAAGATTCTGCTAATGCTAAGAGTTTGCTTTGTGAAGAGTTAGACACTGCTAATGTTATTAGCAGGTATGCACGGTCCCATCCCAGAGGAAAATGGGTCCCATGATGACACTTTGTAACGAGTGTGCTAAGATAGCGTCAGATTGCTGGGTAGCTCACACCAACATTATTATGCTAGCATAGCATTTTCGCTAACTCTGCTATCGGAGTATTGATGTTTCATTCCATATTGTTTAGAACTGTAACAGGTTTGCTAAGGTAACACTGTAGGTAGCTGATGCTAACATTATTGGAATGTATGCTAGCATCATCCCAATTCTGACGACACTATCGTGGTATGCTGATGTGCCGGTTCCTGTTGTTTGGCATTAGCATTATGCAATATGTCTGCTTATTACACACAATCGCTACATAGCTAATGCTAACATTATTAGCATGTATTCTAGCACCGTCACATTTTGGCTAACTCCCTATCAGAGTTGCTGTTTTTTAGAATCAGCACCTTGTAATGAGTTTGCTAAGGTAACACTGTAGGTGGCTGATGCTAAAAACATTAGCATGTATGCTAGCTCTGTCTCGGCGAGGCAGCACCACAAATTCCAGAAACAGCTAGTTCACTGACTCGGTGGCGAAGCGGTTGTGTCTTGTTTGAGGTTGCAGAAGTTCAAGATGAAAAACGTTCCTGTCTATCTTTGCAGCTCCTGAATAAATAAATAAATAAACAAACAAATAAATAAAGTGGTACATACCGGATGTGTGTTCAGAAGTGCAGGATTCGAGGGGAAATTTTCTACGTGCATCCATCAAAGAGATGCAGATATCAGAGAGTCCCTGCAGAGCAGGACGAGGCTGTTTGATGCTCTTTAAATTCTGCGTTAGTGAACATGCTCTTCCTGTAATGATGCAACGGTGAGTAACCTCAGCAGGACAGAGCGGAGCGGCTGCTGATAAACACCAAAACACACCGGTCTGTGGCTGAACGGCCGAGCAGGAGCCACCGCTGTACACACGGGTGATCCTCAGTGACAAACAGACGCACAAACAAACAAATAAACAGGTGCACCTTCGAGAATTAGCCGACAAAATATTTATGAACGCGTGGAAAAATGATACATTTCTGTGTGTAATATTTCCCCATATGTTTTAAAATGTATCTGGTTTATATGGCAGCATATTCTGAAATACATATTAGTGTTTGGAATGTATTTCAGCATCAACTGCAATGTGTTTGAAATAAATATATAAAAACACAATGCTTCTCCATATGGGTATCATCTCCACTACAATTTCCCAGAATCCTCGTTTTTAAAGCTCTGCTTCAGTGAAAACTCCACATGTAGTCAATCAGCCAAGTTTGGTGTCTGATGTTTAGCTTCTGTAGTCTTAGCACTGAAGCTACGAGGCTAATTTGGCTAACAGGTGATGGAAGCTCATACCTCACCAGTTAGCATGGCGCTAACTGCATGCCTGAATCATCACACACTCGCCTCGAACATGTTAGCGAAGTTGGCCTCCCTTTGTTGTCAGCTTCTTGTTCGAATTTTCCGCTCCACCTTAAATGGTGAAGTAGTTACATTCTGGCACCTCAACATTTAAGGTGGAATGGAAAATTCGAACGAGAGAGGCTGAATTCAGCTTTTGTGGCCTTGTTAAATAATCTGTAACAGGCTTTGCGTCGCTAGCGCAGCTTCCCTCGCTCAGCACTTCAGGCTAATTAGAAATCTGAGCTTCAGTCACACGGCCGGCGTGATCGGATTGGGAAAGAGAACGACCCGGAACGCCGCGGTGAGGAGAGAGAGGAGGAAGCGGAATGAGGAGACGAGCATGAGGCGCCAGCGATGTTTTTCATGCTCCGCCTCTCTCTGATTAAACACTCGTCAGGGTGAATATTTACACACATTGCTGATCTGTCTCCACTCGCCTGTCCTCCAGCTCTAATCAGTGATCACTGACTGAAAGGGAAGATGGGAAATGTAGTCTGATCGGCAGTGTAGAGCCACAAACTGCTGTAGGCTGAATGGGCGGGGCTAAACTGCTGTAGGCTGGGCAGATATATGTACATGTGTTGTTTTTGTGCCATCACAAAACGTGAGATGAAAACAGGCTGTTATTCATGTGCTGGGCGTAAGCGGCACATTTAGAAATGTTTACATACGACATCAAAGTCTCTAATTAAGTAAAGTGTGGTTTTCTCTGCCTCCGGCCCTTTAACAGCCCCTGATGTCTTCATTAAAGGCCGTGTTCCTCTGCCGCAGTGTCTGTCGCCCGGGTCGGACTCCTTCGCCCCGTCTCTGCTCCCAGTTCTCCGTCGTTCTCTAACAGCAGTGGTTCCTCACTCAGGCTGAGCTAATATTAAATATGTGGTTATTATCCTGTAGCCGTCCAGGCTGCTGTCCCAGATTCTGTCTGTGTGAGCGCGCCAGCATCTCCTGGCTTCAGAGACCCTTTACACATTCAGCTTCCTCCAGCCTGCAGGCTCCCCACCGAATTCACTCAGAAACAGCACAACGTCCTCCAGAACCTGCAGACACATCCGAGGGAGGCTGTAATAAAGGGCCAGCGTGGACACAAAATGTGGACGGGTCAAAATCACTTACAGCAGCTACATTTCCATCCACATTCTGAGCAAATTACAAGTGATAAAATTGTGTAAAAGAGGTTGTTTGTTTCTATCCAGCGCTCAGTGATAACATGCTGGTCATAATGACGTCTCCTGCAAACTATAATCGCTTTGGTTTTAGTGTTCTGATAATAAAAGGTTTATTCGTCATGTTTTCATCTCCAAATGAAAGGCAGAATGTTGAGAAAGTAGCAACCACTGCAACACCCTAGCAACCACTTGGGATATCGTAGCAATCGCTAACAACATCTCAGCAACCCCCTTGGATACCATAACCACAGCCTAGCAGTACCCTAGCAACCACCTGGAATATCATAGCAATGGCCCTGCAATACCCTAGCAACCACCTGGGATAACATAGCAACAGCCTAGCAAAATCTTAGCAACCACCTGAGACACCATAGCAACAGCCCAGCAATACCTTAGCAACGACCTGGGACACCAAAGCAACAGCCTTGCAGTGCCTTAGCAACCAGCTGCGATTACAGAGCAATTGCCTAACAACACCTCAGCTACTTTCAGTGTGAGTCAGTGATAAGACTGTATTGTGAGTGATTGTGGGTCGATTCTGTTGCTCCATTCATCATGAAATACTAACACAGTCTAAAGAGCAGCTGATGTTCTCAGATCATCTCAGAACATGGAGATACGAGGTTTTCTTACAACAGAGATCTGATCAGCCAGTCAGGGGCGTCTGAAGAAGCTGGTTATCAGGAGTAGACGGGCTGATTGTGGACAGAACTCCAGATCAGATCTCCAGAATCAGGGCCTCCAGTGATGAACCAGAGCTAGACCTTCACTCTCACTTAGTCCCAGAAGGTCCTGAGGTCTGAGGAGTCCTCCTCCTCCATCACGTCGTCACTGTCGGAACCAAACCTCACTTTTAATGTAGAACCTGAAAGTGGCTTTTACACCGTGGATGAACCTAAATGCTCCAGAATGACTTTGAGAAAAGTGTCCCATTCGGAGTTGAGAAGGTTTGTCCTTCTGGCCGTTTTGGAGACGATGTGGAAACAGTGACGTTGTCTGCGGTCGCAGCTCTGCAGTGTTTCACTCTAATGGTCTTCGTGGTGAAGACAGTTAAGTGGTCTTTCAGCACTGCTGTGTGAATTTCCTTCACAGAAAGTGTTGTTTATTTGGCTGGCGAGCGGCGTGAGATCTCACCGAGCCTCCATCAGCGGCTCCTTCACACCACTGTAGTCCTGCAGACTCAGTGACGTACATCACATCATCACCTGAGCTTCAGAGGAAAAGACTAACATACAGAATCAGTATAACGTAGTACTGTAATAACGTATCAGTGGTGCACTGAGTTCCTCTGAGAAGCTCCTCCATGTTTAATTATTTATTTAGTTATTTATTTGTTTATCTGTTCATTCGTTTGTTGTATTTTATTCCTTTATTTATGTATTTTGGTCTGTATCTGATTTCCTTGCTGTTTTTGGCAACATCCAGTCGCAGGTTGTGTGCGATTGGACGTCCGCGCTGCATTAGCATGTGTGAAATGATTATTCGGAGCTGGTGCATTGTGGGTGTTCTCTGTGTGATTAGAGGTGTCACTCTGGGCTCGGTGAGCTCCAGCTGGATCGTCTCTGAGAGGAACCCTCCTCTCTCAGCTCTGCTGGAGCGATACGGCTCAGATACGAACACCTCCATACGCAGAGACTCTCATCCTTAATGAGGCGGTTATCAGTGTTTCATACTGATCAGTCACTGTGATGAAGTCAGACACCGTCCTGCAGCAGAGCTACAACTAATTCATATTCCTACATCACATCAAGCAGAAACAGTTACGCTAATTACAGCAATCGCCCTCAACAGACTCCGCCCACAACGCATTCCCTAATGGGTGCTGCTGCTCACAGAGCGGCAGTAAACCATTGACTGATAGAGCGGATCACTGGCCTCAGCTGTTTTAGCATTACTAGCTAGCTAAGCTAACACTGTAGCCTACACCTCTAGCTGCTGTAGCACGGCTGAAGTTGCTCCAAGGTGCTCACTCATCAGCTAACAGAGTCAGTTCCTGTTCTGTGGCTGAATTTACTCTGAAGAGATCAACACTGTAGCCTACATCGCTAACTACTGTAGCTTGGCTGAAAGTTGCTCTGATGGGTTTGCTAACATCGCTAGCTGGTTAAATCAACACTGTAGCCTACACAACTGTTGTAGCTCGGCTGAGGAGACTTTCCAACATTCGTAACTATCTCAGCTAATATCCTAGCCTACACTATTGCTAGCATGGCTCAAGATGCTCAAGAAGTTTGCTAATGTTGCTAGCTAGCGAGTTAGTTAGCTGATACAGCTAACATAGTTACTGTTCCATGGCTGAATTTACTCTTTAAGAGATTTACTAGCACTGCTAGCTAGCTAGCTCACACTGTAGCCAACACCACCAGCTGAAGGAGATCTAATGAATTTGCTAACATTGTTAGCTAACTTGGTGCTGTAACTGACACTGCTAACTGCTGTAGCATTGCTGAAATCATACTGTGGAATGCACTACAGCACTAGCTTAGCTTAGCATAGCTTAATTTTTATAAGAGATTTGCTTACAATGTTAGCTAGCTAAGTTACCATGTAGCCCACACTGCTGGCTGCTGTAGGAGTTTTGCTAGCATTGCTAGATAAGCTAGCACGCTATCCTACATTGCTATCTACTGTAGCTTGGCTGAAGTTACACGGAGGGATTTGCGAATGTTGTTAGCCTGGCAGTGTGAGTGTATGTGTGGGTGTGTCTATCTGACTCTGACTCCGCCCCCTCGTTCCAGGTGATCACCTGCGCGTCTGCGCTCAGGGCCAAACCTGCTGCAGCGCGGAGATGGAGGATAAGCTGGGGCAGCGCAGTAAAGTGGAGTTGGAGGGAATGGTGGAGGAAACCAGCAGCACTCTGAGATCCACCTTCGTCTCCAGACACAAGAAGTTCGACGGTAAGAACCCGGTTCCTTCTCTCGCAGCGCTGTGGGCTGAAGGTGGAACGCTGACCTGAGGTCGATTCTGGAATTATCTGTTGACTTTCAGTGGCCGAGTGGAGACGCAGCGCAGGTCTGAATGTTCCTGTCAGCACAGCAGGTTTCTGGGCTGGTTGGAGAGTTTCAGGTTCCACTGTGGGACAAACGTGTAGAAGAAAAGCTTCAGAAAGATTTCATAATAAAAGTCAAGTGGTACGATTTCAGTGTCTGTTAGAACGCGGTTAGTGCTGCTCCTGAGCTTCTGGCCTGTGGTGTGGAGTGCAGTGGTCACCAGCTCTGGTTCTGGAGATCTGGAGATCTACTTTCATGTCAAATCCAGCTCCAACCACACCTGCTCTAGATAATGGATAACTTCTCCAGAGGTTCCTGAGTGTCTGATCAGACGCGTTAGCGCTGGGTAAAGCGTGGCAGGTTGGAACTGAATTCAGTTCCTGTAGATCTCCAGGAGGACAGCTGGAGAACACTTCCTTATGGTGTGGGTTCCTCTGCTGGTTTGTGGAGATCAGAAACAGCTGTAATGCTGGTTTGCATGAGCTGAATGTTTGTTTGGGTCAGCAGGTTTAAGCCTGTTCTAGTGGTCAGTGTGTTGGTTCTGCGGGCTTGTTTGGGTTCTCCTGTTCTAATAAACCTGTTTGAGGCCTTCAGAAAGCAGGTCAGTTAAACCAGGTGGAGTCACTCTGCAGCCCACATACGAGGAATCTGTCAGCAGCAGCTTCCTTTAGCGACAAAGCTAAGCGGCTAGCAGCCTCAAATAGCTGTGATAATAAATAAATAAATAAATAAACATACAAACAGTCATGTGCAGAAGTATGTGCACCCCCGGTCAAATGTCCATGCTATTGTTGATTTTCTGAGTCAAAATAAGTTTAATAACCTTTAATGCAGTTTCTGATTATTTACTGAATTTAACATTCTGGGGAAAAAAAAAAAAAAATGAAATACATTACTATGGCCTGTGCAAAAGTTATGGCACATTTTATGTTTAATTATTTTTTTATTGTTTTTATTACGATTTATTAAATTTTGTGTATATGTGTGTACAGTGTCACCAGTAGCCTCAAATTAGTTTAGCTACATTCCTTTTCCTGGGAGAAACGGAGCAAATGTGACCCTTTTTTAATGACATATGATCAGTTTAAGAGCCACCAATCACAGCGATCAATCAAATAATTCAAATATTCCATCCAAAGACAACTAATGTGTTTCTAATACCCTGTAATGCACATCAGGTGGCAGCATTACAGCTGAATACACTGCAGTAAACAGCACCGTTTATATGTTGGGATTTAAAATAAACAGAATGAAGAATAAAATCGCTGAAGGACAGCGGCAGAGTGACCCTAAATCAAACACACCTGCCTGTCCAGGTCCTGCAGCGCGGCGCGAGAGCCGAGCGGTGTGTTTTTGTGTTAGCGGCTTTACTGCAGCGATAAAGCCGGGCCGATAAGGCCGCTCTGCTTCCTGCCACAACATCGGCTCCTCAGAAAACACAAGCCGTGAAGTCTGATGGTGGCGTAAAGCTGTTTGACAGACGCCGTAGAGCATCTTTACAGCCTGAACATCACCCAGACGGAGCTCCACTCAGAGCAGCAGCCTCCGCCAGCAGCCAGGCTAAGAGGCTAGCAGCCTGAAACGGCAGCTAAAGGCTCATTAAAGGACAGCAGAATTGTGGAGGACGTGTTTTAGCAGAGTTTCGTGCGGCGTGGAGCTGCTGGAGACAGACGAGGCCGTTTGAGCCGCAGACGCAGGTTAGACGGCGAAATTCCACTAATGAGAAGAGACAGAGTAGCGGGAACGGCGCTAATAAACACTGAGGAACTCGAGGAAATCTAATTATGATATTTTTAATAAGGAGGTTTGTGCTGCGAAAAACATCTGTGCTTCTCCATGAGAACAGCAAAGAAACAGAACTCATCATAAGAATAATAATAATAATAATGATAATAATAATAATAATAATAATAATAATAATAATAATGATGATGATAATGATAATAATAATAATAATAATAATAATAATAACGATGATGATAACGAACTGTTGTTTAGTATCATTGTGCTAAGTTAGTGTGCTAATTTCTCTCGTTTTAATCAGAGCAGATTTACTGTAACACTGAGTTTCCGCCCATTCGGCCTACAGCAGTTTAGCCCTGTAAAGTGTGTATAAACTGTGAAGTGACAGTAATTTAGCGTAACATAATGCGATGTTAGGGTTGGAGGAGCGTGAAGGACCCGCTGAGTGATCTTCGGTGAAGATGGTGCTGATGTTGGTGGTCATTTCTGTCTGGACTTTGTGGAGTCGGACTGGGTTTGGTTTGGATGGTTGGACACAGCAGGATCCTCTACAGAGTTCTGCTGTACTTCATCCTCCAGTCCACAACTTTATCTCCATCACTCTCTCACACACACACACACACTCACTCTCTCTCTCACACACACACACACACACACACACACACACACACACACTCACACACACACACACACACACACACACACACACTCTCTCACACAGACACACACACACACACACACACACACACACTCGACTTCATCACCCTGATTGACGGTGCAGGTTTGACCCCTAATCCACAGAAAGCCCTCCGGCAGGGTTGGAGATCTATTGATCCGGACGCTGCTGCTCTCTCAGGTGGAGGGTCTTGGTCTGTGATGATTCTCCTCTGGACGGACGCCGTGCTGCACTCTGTATATGTTTCAGTGTCCTTTAGGTAGAGTCCGTTTAGCAGGTCAGCTGGTCCTGCAGCACCGCATGGCATCTGTTTCTGGGACTCGATAGCTTAGCAATGAAAACTAAAGCCTCAGGGTTAGAACCTTTTAATGGGTTCTATGATCTTTTGCAGGGACGTTTGGTGTCTGAACTTTTGCTCATTTAATTTTAACCTGTTGCTAAAAGGCTAATGTAGCTAGCTGGTAAGAGAAGCCTAAACCATTTGGCAGTTAGCATGGTGCTAAACTGCCTAAATCACTTGTGGAGGTGTTCAGTGTCTCTAACGGTCTTGATGATGTGGTTTCTGACTCTGTATGATTCACTGTATCTATAAACATGGGCTAAAGCACATTAGCATAGCTGAACACAGCAGCATTTAGTTTTCTACATGGCCGTATTTTGTCTACTTTTGGGACCACTGGCTGAAAATGCTCTAAGGGATATGCTAACGCTAACTGAGTGAAGGTCATGGCCTACAAGTCCAGCTACATGGCTTAAGCTGTTCTTTTCTGTCGCAAAATTGAGGCATTTAGAGATCAATGTTAGTTAACTACGTTAATGTCTTAGCCTACACCGCTAGCTGCTGTAGCATGGCTGAAGGTGCTCTAAGGAATTGTCTGATATGTGTGGCACATTACAGTCTAGACTAGTTACCCTGCTAAAATAGCCAGCATAGAGCAGCATGGCTGGTTACCAGCAAAACCAGCATATGCTGTGTTTTGATACTGGTGTGCTGGTCAACCATCATGACCATACTGGGGTGACCAGATGAACCAGGACCAGCATAGACTAGTTTAGACAAAAATGAAATGCTGGCTGGTCTGCACTTTTTTTTTTTTAGCAGGATAGTGACCTAAGAGTTTCTGAGGGAGGTCTGCTGTCCAGCTACTGTAGCGTGGCTGGAGTTTCTGAGGGAGGTCTGCTCTCCAGCTACTGTAGCGTGGCTGGAGTTTCTGAGGGAGGTCTGCTCTCCAGCTACTGTAGCGTGGCTGGAGTTTCTGAGGGAGGTCTGCTCTCCAGCTACCGTAGCATGGCTGGAGTTTCTGAGGGAGGTCTGCTCTCCAGCTACTGTAGCATTGCTGGAGTTTCTGAGGGAGGTCTGCTCTCCAGCTACCGTAGCATTGCTGGAGTTTCTGAGGGAGGTCTGCTCTCCAGCTACCATAGCATTGCTGGAGTTTCTGAGGGAGGTCTGCTCTCCAGCTACCGTAGCATTGCTGGAGTTTCTGAGGGAGGTCTGCTCTCCAGCTACTGTAGCATTGCTGGAGTTTCTGAGGGAGGTCTGCTCTCCAGCTACTGTAGCATTGCTGGAGTTTCTGAGGGAGGTCTGCTCTCCAGCTACTGTAGCATTGCTGGAGTTTCTGAGGAGGTCTGCTGTCCAGCTACTGTAGCATTGCTGGAGTTTCTGAGGGAGGTCTGCTCTCCAGCTACTGTAGCATGGCTGATGTTCTTTTTGTCGTGTGTTTAGCGATAGTCGTGCACGTACATCCAGAACTGACAGCTCCATGTATAATTGCTGCAGGTTCTCTGCGAGTCTGGTTTCCGTTCCTGATGGATGATCCTCCGTGTTTTCAGGCCTGTTTAGAAGCTCTTAAACTCCCACCGTTTGATTACCGCCCCGGCCTCGTGGGGTTGCTGTGTTTTGGGCCGCATTATCCACTAATCCTGATGCTGTTAGCGTCTTTGCGATGCTGTGGGATTAAGTCTGAATCACAGCACTTTCTCTCTCTCTCTCTCTCTCTCTCTCTCTCTCTCTCTCTCTTCGTCTATCTCCTCTAACAGCTCTTCAGACTCATTATGGGCTTTTTATGGTCATGTTGGGCAGCTTTGTGCGGCACGGCCCCCAGCTTTAAACTCCTGAACCGGCTGTGTGGGCCCATTAGCCAGCGCCGGCCTCTCGCTAATGCATTAGCCGCGCTGGCTGTGGCAGGAGCCGTAACCTCGCCCCTCTGCTTCCGCGGCCTGCTCTCTAACGGCCGGGCGGATGAGTAATACGCGCTTCTGAGCGCTAGACAAATACGGGCACTTTGCGTGGCGGCTCTGTGTGGGAAGAGCCGCTGAATCACAGCTGTTACCGATAGCCAGAAATCTCCTCAGGATTGATGACGACAGAGCCAAAGCTGCTCGCTGTTTCTGCTGGGTGTTTTTTCCCCACTGAAAAAAGAGAGAGAGAGAGAGAGAGAGAGAGAGAGAGAGAGAAAAATCGCCCTCGTTCTTTTTCTCTCACTTTTTTTTCTCCCTGCTATCAGCCACAACAACATATTTCAGCACATCGGGCATAACTCACTTTTTAATTTTCGAGCGCTTCCCCGCCGTGGGAGGACTCTGCTGTGATTCCACTACTGAGAGGTGTCAGCCGCTCTCTGTGGGAGTTCGGTGGGAAATTCTCACACCTTTAAAGAGAAACACTGAAAGAGATCCAAAGCCACATGTGTGTGTTTATCATCGCAAAATCACAGAATGAGAAAGTAATAAGTAATGAGTCTTTTTTTGTTTTTAATCTGCAGTAAATCTTCTCTCGGAGGATTAGCGCGTCCTACTGAGTCTGAAAAGTCGTAATAAAGTCCCAACGTCAATCTCCCGGAATATGTCGAAAAGTCCCAAAAGGACAGCGTAAGCAGATGCTGAAGTTCTTAGCGTGTCCAAAACCAGTTACGCAACCGCAAGTCTGCTGTTTCAGACCCGAAACCCCAAACCGCCCCCACCACCACCACCATGACCTGTCCTCAAACGTTCTGCCTGAAGATGAAGAGGGAGTGAAGTGGGGGATTAAAGCGGGATCAGCAGGGATACGACGCTAATGAACTTAACAAACTCCGCTCTGCCGCCAGAATCACTCAATTAACCCCTTTAGGACCAAAACCGTACGTTTACGCCACTGTTACAGCGATAGGCCAGTGAAACTCGGCGCTTGTTTGGCGTCGGGCGGGCTGTGGGTGAGTCAGCGCTTGTTTGGCGTCGCTGTGGGCGAGTCGGCGCTTGTTTGGCGTCGGGCTGTGGGGGAGTCGGCGGTTGTTTGCCGTTGGGCTGTGGGGGAGTCGGCGGTTGTTTGCCGTTGGGCTGTGGGCGAGTCGGTGGTTGTTTGCCGTTGGGCTGTGGGCAAGTCGGTGCTTGTTTGGCGTCAGGCTGTGGGCGAGTCGGCGGTTGTTTGCCGTTGGGCTGTGGGCGAGTCGGCGGTTGTTTGGCGTCGGGCTGTGGGCGAGTTGGCTGTTAGGTTAATGGAGGTTAGTATGGGGTTGTTGTGTCTTAGCCATGGAAAGGAGGCATGTGGACAGGAGTGACCTGCCTGCTGGTCCAGTGGCTGTGTGTTTGTGCCTTTCCTGCTGGTGCTAATAAAGAGCACCTCTCGTAGCAGAAATCACGGCCTCTCCTTCGTCTCCTCCTTCATCAGCACGCTTTGCAGATGGACGGTTTACAGTCTTCGGTGCAGATGGCAAAAATCATTACCGTTATCCTCTCAGACGGAGCCTGGAATCTCTCACTCTCCACAGCGTCTGAACCTTTTTGGATTCATCATTGCAGATCAGTCAGATTTATTGGCCTTAAGTCCTGTTATCAGTGCTCCTCTCAGCTTTCATTCAGCTGACTGACTAACATCAGAATAAGATTCCCAAAGTTAAAGAAGTGTTGTTTTCTATAGTAACAGTGTTCCTCTCTGTTCCATTCCATTATAGCCCACACAACGTTATTCTATTCAATTCTTTTCCAGTGAATTCAACTCCATGCTGTTCAGTTTGATTGTATTCCACTCTTCAATTCTATTCCATTCCTTTCTATTCTATTAACTTACATTATATCAGTCATTTCCATGTTATTCCATTCTAGTCTCTTCTATCCCAGCTAGTCCGGTTGAGGTGAAAAAGCGCCGTGGTAAATAACGGCGCTGTGAGTAATTTTCTAGAGTGCGGCTGCGTCTCTGAGAGGGAGTGACGCGCCGTCACAGCGCTAACATGCCGCCGTGATCCTCAGCCTCTGTTTTCCTGCTCTGTCTATGTGGTCGCTGATGTAACTGAGCGTTTTCCTTTTGTTAAAAGTCCTTCTTTGACACGTGAAGCAGAACCGCCGCTGTTTTTTCTTCTCCTTCAGAGCAACATGTCCAATTAGTGTGAGAGGAGTGGAGGAGTGTTTTTAACCGGCGGCGCTTCACTGAACATTTCCTTTTGGCAGCGGACCCACCAGGCTGGGCAGGATTAGCGCTAGCACAGTTGCACAAAGCAGCTTTTTTCATTTGGGCTTTGTTTTTCTGCTCTGTTTGTGCTGTGAACGGTTCTGCTCTTCACTGCGGCCTTTCAGGTAAAGGCTAACGCTAACTGACGCAATCCGCTCTCGCCGTACTGCAGCTCTTAATTAAAACATTCAGAGGGAGCGAAGGCAGAACTTCCCCGCTGAAACGCTGCTACCGTCGCCACTTTCTCTATTTCTCCTTCTTTTCGGTGGAAGATGTCTGAACATGCACACAGATCTTTGAAGCTGATTCCTTTTTTCCTTTCTTCATGTTTTCTCACGTTGGGAAGGAAGAAAGGAAGCCGTGGCGGGTACAGTAGGAGACGTTGCCGGCGATGTTTTTGCACGTTTCTGATGATAAAGATCAGAAAACAATCTCTCAGGTCCTCATTAGCTCTGCACATCCACCACCAGAGGATTTCAGCTGGAAAAAAAACATGCACAGTTTGTCAGAACAAGCTTTTATTTTGCAACCAGAAAAATCTGACGTTATCTGGAAAGTGGAACTGGGTCGGAGTTCAGGAGCATTGCTGGAGTTCAGTCTCAGAACAGCGCTGGCTAAACGTGGCTGGAGTTCAGCTTTAGTGCAGCGCTAGGGTAAAACGAGCTGCTTCTGCTGTGGCATGAAAATTACAGTAAAATGTAGAAACACACTTCTGTACATGCAGTGTTACGTCTTTAATATGTTACTGCTACTGAACTTTTCTGGAAAAGTTAATAAGCCCTTCCAGTATAAGCAGCCCAACAGACTCATTACAAAACTCCATTATTTATTATTTATGTCTACATTCCTGTAATTTCTCTTTGGATGATGATTCGATTCACTTTACATTTATTTTTACAGTGCTTTTTACCACGACTGTCGGCCCTTAATAAGCAAGCCAAGCGTAAAAAGACATCAGCACCTAATGGTTGCATATATAATGAGAACAGTAGAGGCCCTAGAACAGAGCCTTGTGGAACACAATGATACTTTTGTATTTACACTTTGCAAGCCAAGTATGAAAAGACAACAGTACAGAAGCATATGATGGGGTCCAAAAGTTCTCAGCTAACTGATAAAAATGCATCTAATTTGTATTCTTTTCTAATTTAATACAAAGCTTTTCATTACACTTCCTTTTATTAGTATAACAGTTTGGGTGAAAAGTAGAATCTTTTGAAATTTCAACATTTATTTCTTAGTATTTGGTGGTGTGTCCCTTTTTACTACAATAACAATGAGCATTCCAGCTACATGAACTCCACGGGTTTGTGTAAAAGTCTCTGATGAGCAGATAAAACCCACCTGAGAGTCGTCTGAACTCGAGCTTCACTGGAAGAGATCAGACTAAAATCACTCTGACCTTTTAGTACAAACAGCTCATCATGATCAACTCCACACATTTGAATAGTGAGTTATAAATAGTGCAGAATCTTCAGTGCTGTAGAGTGTTTGAGAAATGTTTTGACATCTTTGTTTGGGTTATTAGATCTTCAGTGTTTGTTCACGGGTTATTCTGATTAGGACTCTTCTGATTATTGTGTAGGTGGGGATGGTAGAGATCCTAGAACACAACCTTGTGGGACACCATGTATTACTTTTCTGTTTACAGACATTTGCAAGCCAAGTGTAAAAAGACAACAGCACATAACAGTAGCATTTATAATGGGAATAGTAGAGATCCTAGAACAGAGCCTTGTGGTACACCATGCATTTGTATGTACAGATGTTTTGCTATATAAATTTAGCACCAAATCTATCAGCCTTGTTCAGAGGACAATCAGAGATTGTTCACTTGTGTCTCAGGACTAAATCCTGATTTTTGATGTATGTGATTTATTCATGCATAAACTTGGCTGTTGCTTTCTCCAGAATCTTTGATGTGGAAAGAAGTAAAGGGTTAGCTCACATGGGTATAGGTCCGGTTTCTTAATCAGAGGTCTAATTACTGCTAATTTGAGGGGTTTTGATATGTAGAAAAAGGCTGAGAGAAGACTTTATTACTGATGAAAGAGGCTTGATTTATTTCTGCCAACATTTCTTTGATTAGACTCGAAGGAATTGTATCAATGATGCGAGTACAAGGTCAGTTTTGACTCCAGGAAAATACAGACACCACCCCTCAAAAAAGGAGTTTTCTATTTTTCATATTTTTCTACGCTTCAAGGAATTTCATGGTGGATTTTGATTCTTTTACTTCAGATGAAATGAGAGAGAATTCAGAGAGTAAAAAAACTGCATTAACTTACACTGAGGACAAGGTCGGTTTATAAAGAAGCGTATTTGACCGTCAGGAGGAAAACAACTTTATTTACAATTCCACGGCTCCGGCTGCTGTTTTCCTTTGCTCATAGATTTCCCGGGAGAACTGACGCTCTGTAAAGGAGGGGAATAATTAGGGAATTGGTCACAGGACGAGTAAAAGCAGCCGTAGCCGATCAGCTGTGGCACAGAGCGAACACCCGGCTCTGTGCTTTAAAGTGTGGAAGTGGGTCTGTAGCGCTGTGGATGAACGGGGAGTAATTCGGTCGTATTTCAGCGCGATGCGCCTGAAACATAGTGAAATAAGGTCATTTCTCACATGGCTGGAACATAAACTCATTAACAGGTTTATACATCAGCACAGCGGCGCTACTTTATATCTGTGCTTCATTAGTTAGCCAGTGTGTCGTGATTAGGTTTTAGGACTCGGACTCCGCACCTCCACACTACGCACTCCGTCCACTGGGGGGCGACTCTTAGTTCTCTGAGACCCCTATAAAAAAGGAAGAGGCGTGTATTTAAGGGTGTTTTCACACCTGAAAGTCCGAATCTGTTCTTTTTCTTCTTTTTCTTCTTCTGTTGTTTAACGGGTGACGATATCCTGCCTCAACTTCCTGTAATCGCTCCAAAAGTCCGAATCGTCCAAGCAC
Source organism: Colossoma macropomum (assembly GCF_904425465.1). Classification (NCBI taxonomy): domain Eukaryota; kingdom Metazoa; phylum Chordata; class Actinopteri; order Characiformes; family Serrasalmidae; genus Colossoma; species Colossoma macropomum. The sequence continues at coordinate 227,646 of NW_023495296.1, read as the reverse complement.
GTTTTCGCACTGCAGATGAACCATGCTTCAGTTTGCTGTGGACCGAGACCACCTCCTTTGGTCGGACCAAATTTTGGTCCTTTGGTTCGAGGCAACTTTCACATCTGCTATTTTGGTTTGGACCGAACTGAAAAGTCCAAAGATCTGGACCAAACATGTGAGATGTGAACGCACCCTAAGATATCTGGATCAGACCTCCATTATAAAGGAGGAGGAGACGGTCGCTGGTTGGAATATGACTGGGAAAGTTCATAGGGCTCAACATGGCATCTGTATGTGGAGAAAGTCCCACCCTTTAAGAAAAAGAGCCAATCAGCTCAAAGATTTCGCCACAAAAAAAGTCCGGTCTGTATAAAAACACCTGCCCGGTGCAAAGATGGCCACCGAGCGGACAGACTTTCCTGCAGGAACTTTGACCCAGAGTGGATGCAGTAGTAGAACATGTGGCGGAGCTGAGGAGCACCTACACCCCTCACCTCATAAACGGGGAACTGTTATATCCCACTGGCCTTTAATGACTTTGAACTTCTCAACGCTCAGCCGTCCGTCTTCGGCTTGGGTTAGCCTGGGGTCTTCAGGTGAGACGGGCGGACCCCCACTTAACTTACATGGACACACTTTAGCCCAAACTCCTAATTTCCACACTGCAACACACAGCCATTAAGCTAGAAACCCTAGTGATGTAGCTAAGCTAGTCTCACTACCAGGACTCAGACCAGCGTACAGCGGCGGTGGAGACGGTACGCTAGTCTTACTAACAGCGCTCAGACCGGCGTACAGCGGCGGTGGAGGCGGTACGCTAGTCTTACTAACAGCGCTCAGACCGGCGTACAGCGGCAGTGGAGGCGGTACGCTATAGTCTTACTAACACAGCTCAGACCGGCGTACAGCGGCGGTGGAGGCGGTACGCTATAGTCTTACTAACAGCGCTCAGACCGGCGTACAGCGGCGGTGGAGGCGGTACGCTATAGTCTTACTAACAGCGCTCAGACCGGCGTACAGCGGCGGTGGAGGCGGTACGCTATAGTCTTACTAACAGCGCTCAGACCGGCGTACAGCGGCGGTGGAGGCGGTACGCTATAGTCTTACTAACACAGCTCAGACCGGCGTACAGCGGCGGTGGAGGCGGTACGCTATAGTCTTACTAACAGCGCTCAGACCGGCGTACAGCGGCGGTGGAGGCGGTACGCTATAGTCTTACTAACAGCGCTCAGACCGGCGTACAGCGGCGGTGGAGGCGGTACGCTATAGTCTTACTAACAGCGCTCAGACCGGCGTACAGCGGCGGTGGAGGCGGTACGCTATAGTCTTACTAACACAGCTCAGACCGGCGTACAGCGGCGGTGGAGGCGGTACGCCAGTCTTACTAACAGCGCTCAGACCGGCGTACAGCGGCGGTGGAGGCGGTACGCCAGTCTTACTAACAGCGCTCAGACCGGCGTACAGCGGCGGTGGAGGCGGTACGCTATAGTCTTACTAACAGCGCTCAGACCGGCGTACAGCGGCGGTGGAGGCGGTACGCCAGTCTTACTAACAGCGCTCAGACCGGCGTACAGCGGCGGTGGAGGCGGTACGCTATAGTCTTACTAACAGAGCTCAGACCGGCGTACAGCGGCGGTGGAGGCGGTACGCCAGTCTTACTAACAGCACTCAGACCGGCGTACAGCGGCGGTGGAGGCGGTGAGCCGGATGTGTGTCTGTGCTGCGGTGTGAAAGCTGAGCCGTGTAGCGCCGTGTTCTTCCAGGAAGTGGTGATGAATAAATAAAGCGATGTTGTGATGAAGCGCTGTCGGCTAAAGTGACTGAGCTACGCTAGGCTAGTCTCAGTGGAGGAAGGACTCACACCAAGGAGGGAGTTTCACCACTCTCTCTCTCTCTCTCTCTCTCTCTCTCTCTCTCTGAGTCTCTCGCTCTCTCTCTCTCTCTCTCTCTCTCTCTCTCTCTCTCTCTCTCTGAGTCTCTCTCTCTCTCTCTGTATCTCTCTCTCTCTCTCTCTCTCTCTCTCTCTCTCTCTATCTGAGTCTCTCTCTCTCTCTCTCTCTGAGTCTCTCGCGCTCTCTCTCTCTCTCTGAGTCTCTCGCTCTCTCTCTGAGTCTCTGAGTCTCTCTCTCTCCTTCTCTCTCTCTCTCTCTCTCTCTCTCTCTCTATCTCTCTCTCTGTCTGAATCTCTCTCTCTCTCTCTCTCTCTGTCTGAGTCTCTCTCTCTCTTTCTCTGTATCTCTGTATCTCTCTCTTCCCTCGTTATTGGGAGTTTATTGAACGTTCTGTAATGATCTGAAATGTTTGTGAATTAAACAGTTTGAGTTCTGAAACACTAGTGAGCGCTGAGGGTCAGTGAGCGCTGAGGGTCAGTGAGCGCTGAGGGTCAGTGAGGTCAAGCTCCTGCTTGGGCCCTTATTCTACAGTTAATCTTATTTATTAACCAAAATTAGCCATAATACATCTCCCTGTGTTAATCTCTCTGTGTTAGTATGTCTGCATTGGTCTCTCTATGTTGGTCTCTCTGCATTGGTCTCTCTTTGTAGGTATCTCTGCATTGGTCTCTGTGTTGGTCTCTCTGCATTGGTCTCTCTGCGTTGGTTTGTCTTTGTAGGTCTCTCTGCATTGGTCTCTCTGCGTTGGTCTCTCTGCGTTGGTCTCTCTGTGTTGGTCTCTCTTTGTAGGTCTCTCTGTGTTGGACTCTTTGTAGGTCTCTCTGCGTTGATCTTTCTGTGTTGGTCTCTGTGTTGGTCTGTCTTTGTAGGTCTCTCTGCATTGGTCTCTCTGTGTTGGTCTCTCTGCGTTGATCTTTCTGCGTTGGTCTGTCTTTTGTAGGTCTCTCTGCATTGGTCTGTGTGTTCTCTCTTTGTAGGTCTCTCTGTAGGTCTCTTTGTTGGTCTCTCTTTGTAGGTCTCTACATTGGTCTCTGTGTTGGTCCCTCTTTGTTGGTCTCTCTGTGTTGTTCTCTCTTTGTAGGTCTCTCTGTAGGTCTCTGTGTTGGTCTCTCTTCATGTATGTCTCTACATTGGTCTCTGTGTTGGTCTCTCTTTGTCGGTCTCTCTGCATTGGTCTCTCTTTGTATGTGTCTTGGCGTTGGTCTGTCTTTGTAGGTCTCTCTGCGTTGATCTTTCTGTGTTGGTCTCTTGGCGTTGGTCTGTCTTTGTAGGTCTCTCTGTGTTGGTCTCTCTCTGTAGGTCTCTCTGCGTTGGTCTCTTGGCATCTGGACGTGAAGGAGGCATTTTAAATATTTCAGAATAGAGATGTTGGTGTTCTTTAGGATTAACTTTATTCTGAAAGGAACGCTGTAATGCGGAATGATCCAGAAGGCTGTTAGCGTCCTGCTATGTGAACACAGTCTGAGAGAGAGCAGCTCGTCAGACTCGATGTGGACAGGAAACAGAGCGTTACTCACTGAAACTCGGTGTTCAGGAGGAAATCAGGACATCAGCAGTGCAGTGATCACTCACCACTCACAGAGTCCCCTCACACAGTTCCGTCTCTCAGAGTCTCAGCCGCTTCGTCTCCACCGTCTCAGATTAGCTTCACGTCTTTATTCCAAACCACGCGTGACCTGACGTTTATAAACAGGCCTCACTCAGCAAACACAGCACAGGAACAGGTACGGCTCCCGCTGTGATTTAGACTCAGGGTTATTCTCATCACTGTGAGTCAGATTCAGCTACGAAGCTCTGCTGGTGAAGCAGCAGTTCTGTTTAATCTGGAACTCTCCACTGATTAATAATTAACTAATAAGTAACTAATATCACTGAATAATAATAACAATAATAATAATAACGACTGATTATTATAATAAATACAGAGATAAGCATTGTAGCTCTTCAGGCTGCAGCATCGTTTAAGCAGGTTAACTAGTTCTCATCTCATCTCATCTCTTCTCATCTCATCTCATCTCTTCTCTTTTCTCCTCCCCTCTTCTCTTCTTTCCGCTTCTCTTCTCGTCTCTCCTTTTCTCTCCTCTCCTCTTCTCTCCTCCTCTCCTCATCTCTCCTCTCTTCTCCTTTTCTCTCCTCTCCTCTTCTGTCCTCCTCTCTTCTCTCCTCTTCTCGTTTCTCCTCTCCTCATCTCTTTTCTCCTCTCCTCTCCTTTCCTCTCCTCTCCTCCTCTCTTCTCTCCTCTTCTCGTTTCTCCTCTCCTCATCTCTTTTCTCCTCTCCTCTCCTTTCCTCTCCTCTCCTCTTCTCTCCTCCTCTCCTCTTCTCGTTTCTCCTCTCCTCTCCTTTCCTCTCCTCTCCTCCTGTTTAAGCCGTATCTCGTGTCTCAGTGCGCTACACTAACTCGAGTTCCTGTACAAACTTTAGCGCTAAGTGCTAATTCAGTTTTGTGTTGAAACAATGCTGTGATTTCGTTTGGCTCCTTCTCGGCGCTGAGCGCTCGGCGGCGTCTTCACTGTATCAGCGGAGCTGCTTATGAAAGCGCTGCGAGGCTGAAAATAATAATAATGGTAATAATAATAAAGAATGCATTATGTCAGAACGATACAGCGGCGTGTTGTACAGCTGCTGGTGGTGTTTACGGGTTAGCGGCTGCAGGAGGAGCATTAAAGCGTATTAAGTGAGGGAAATTGGAGCTGCCGGGCGAGAGTCGCTCTTATTGTGAGGCTTTCTGGCTGTCAGGCCAACTTATGATTGTGATGTAGTGCGTCCAATTTGCCTTTCGCTCGGGCCGCTCGGCCGCGGGTTTGGATCGCATCAGCACCCTTAAATTGTTATCCAAGTACTGTCACCGGGAAGATGAATGAGGTCATTTGCTCCACATAACCTCCCTTTTTTCATTTTTGGCTTGTTTTTATTCCTCCTTTGGCTCAACTATATGTTTTCTGGCTGAATGTGACAGGGTGGGCGCTAATGTGCTAATGTTAACACCCAGTTTGGTGGGTTTGAGAACATCCTGGTCATCCTGACTGGAGCCTTCAGGCGTTTCTGAAGTTTAGCACTGGAGCTACGAGGCTAATGTAACTAACGAAAGCTTAGGTACACCAATTAGCATAATGCTAACACTTTTAGACACACTGAACACAGTGTTTTTAGACTTGACGATGTGGTCTCTGACTCTGTGTGATTCACTGTATCTATAAACATGGACTACAGCACATTAGCGTAGCTGAACACAGCAGCAGCTCCCTTTGTTTTAATTATTCTCTTATTTCTTTTGTCCACTTTGTCTGTTTCTCACTTAGGTTTACATGATGCATTAGTAGCTGTTATTTGTGTTTAATTAATTCTTACTTTTATTTGTTCTAATCGTGCTCAGTTCATTGTTCACAGCAGGGATTTTCAAAATCTGACTGAATCCAGATTCCAGTCCTGGATTTTAGGGATGCACAATGAAATCGGAATCATACAGATGTTTTATATTTGTCTGATATTTCAGACGGAAATATGATGATGTGTTTATTGAACTCCAGAAGAGCTGAATGTTTAGGTGACGCTGAGTTACTGAAATATCTGTATTTTAGTCATTTTACTGCATTTGTAATTCTACACAAATAGTCAATCAATCAATCAATCAATCAGCTTTATTTAGAGTGAGACGACTCAGAGGTGCATCTGAAATGTAGACCAGCATCTCAGAATCTACAGAGAGGGAAAAAGAAACAATGGTGTATCATCTAAATTCGGTCTTTTAAAACAAGGACGACTATTAAAATTATTAATTAAAATTACTGAATAAAAATAAAGATACAACAAAATAGGCTAAAATAATAAGCAGGTAAAACAAATAACATCTGGACATTATTAATTATCTGGACATTATTAACAGGCTGGGCGTTAAGATTAGCAGGTAAAGGGGTAAAATTTGTTCATCAGCCCAAACTATCGCTTTAGTAACGCGTCTTCTGAGACTCGCTCCCCAGAATCTTAACAGGTTTTTTAAGGTTTTTTTCCTGGTGCTCCTCGAGCTGAAGAGCTGGCGCTGCGATCAATGCGGCGGTCCGGACTGACAGGCGGTGGCTAATTGAATCGGACGTGTTTTTAAGGAAAGCCGGCTGCCGGATCTCTGACGGAAGGCTGAGAGGGGGAGCGGAGGGCAGCGTGACAGATATACGTTTACACTTTCCACTTATCGGTCCAGAAACGTCAGGCAGAGACGTCCACGGCGTCGGGATGAGGGCGAAAAACAGCGCGGAGCGGCCAGCTTCATAAAAACTGACAGGAATTATTACACAGATAAAGCTGCAGGACTGGCCCTCTAACTTTCTGTGACATGGGCTGTTCCTCAGCTCCTTTGTGCTCTTTGGTGTTTCTGGGCTGCGTGTGGACTGATCTCGTCTGCTAAACGGAGCGCCAGCTAAATAAATAAATAGATAAAACCAGCGGTAGCAGATCTTCTTCTCTTTCGAGACAAAGCCTCCCTGTTTCACAACAAATCCCGCTTTAATTCAGGCCCTAATTAACGGCTGGATGGAAGAAGAAAACTTTCATACTTTGATTCGGGGCTTGTTTCTGTTGATGAATGAAACGTGTTTCTGAATTAGCGCGCTAACTGGATGCGGGTGCTTCTGGCCCCGCGGGGACGCTAGCTGCTGCGTTTAGCGCTAATGAATTTGTGAGGGTTTTAATGAGGCGAGATTAGCTTTGATTCTTGAGGGGCTGCAGCACAGTGGAAGTCCTTCTCCTGAACATTCATCACGCCGCTCCGCCGCGGCGCTCGCACGGCCGCTAATGACGGAGGGTCACCGGGACACGGCGAGAGTTTTTCAGCTGCTTTTTAGAGCGGATCCTCCAGGACAGCCTTCACAGTGCATTCAGACCTGCGTCTCTGGAGGAGGAAAGCTTAGTTATGCATTAGCTTAACATGCATGGACGGTTCTTTGTTCCTGAAGAGCGTTAGTCCTGCAGTACGCAGCGCTGCTGCAGAACCGATCTGTCTAGGCTCCGCCCACAAACACGTCCTCACTGCACTCAGTTTTTATCAAAACATCTGCAGAGCTGCAGAAAAGTCGCCTTTATTTCATTACTTTCCAGTCAAAACAGTCATTAAGTACAAGATATTTATACTTCAGCGTCTGGAAAGAAAGCAGAAACACATCTAACAGAAAAGCAGACAGAAGCCTCAGCAACTAGATACATGAAGAGCTCTGAGGAGCTTCGTCTTTAACAGCTGCATGTTTAGCTTTGTGAAGAGCTCTGAGCAGCTTCATTAGGTGCTTCATGAAGAGCTTTGAGGAGCTTTGGTGAGTGTTCTTTAGAGCTTTGAGGAGCTTCATTAGGAGCTTTAGGATCTTCACACTTTCATGTTATTTCATGTTGAGCTTTCTGAGGAGCTTTGAGGAGCTTCATGTTGAGCTTCAGTCTCTGGCTACACTACAGGTTTTATAAAATTCTAGCCCAAGTTGGCGAATTTCTTGTGAAGAAACGTGACTTACAGGCCTGCTGTGATCAGGAAAGTTTGGCTGATGAGGAACTGTTATAGAAATAAGTGCAGTTAATGACTAAATTGAATGATTGTTGTGCAACCAAAGTACTAAAAGTCTAGCGTAGCTAAATTAGCTTATTAGCCGTACTGCCCAGCTAACACCCAGTTGGTCCTTCATAGCCTAGAAACTGTAACTCTGCCCGGATTCCTCTAAAAAACTTTACAATGAGCTGCAGCAGATCTGTAAATCTGAAAACCCGCCCAGTTTCCCAAGAGTGAGTTGAAGTTAGCCTCAGTGCTGCTATGGTGAGTTAGCACCCAGCCCATACAGGATTAGCAAATACCAGGGGTATTTTGTCCCCTGGCTATAGCCATCTGTTGCTAGGAGCCCAAGACAGCACAGTTGTCCTTGCTCTCTCTGGGTGGGCAGGACGGCCCCCCGTCTCCCCCATCACTCAGCGCGATGCTAGCCAGCGCAGGCGTCTGTTAGCTGACTTAGCAGAATGGGCAGTTAGCGTCTCCTCCGAGCGCGTTCAGCTGTACAATGACGTTGCGTTAGCGGCAGTTTGAAAAGATGCAGTGGAGCTTCACAGAACTCAGAACTAGTGGGCGGAACTTTACGAAGGTGATCAGAGGGGCGGTGGAGATCGAGTCTGCAGCGTCTGAGATCTTTGAAAACGCAGAGCTAGAAAAGAAAATCATCTCACAGTGAAAGCAGCGTTTTACAGTAGAAATAAATGGAGCTCATTATGCTGGTAGTGAACTATGCTGCTGACTCAGCTGCCTAAAAACCATAGAAACGGACCTTAAACAGAAGTGAGGACCCTGTTGGGGTTCATCCTAAAGTTAGGACAGGATTTAGGAGGTTCAGTCTAGTTAGGATGTTTGTGTGATGCTGTTTTCTTATCTGTTTTCTTTTCTTATCATTTCCACATCTGCTGAGTGTTTTCCTGAGCACTCTTCAGAATTCCCGTCATCGTTCTTGTACATTGTCTACCGTGTTCTCAGCGTTAGCACATTAAACACAGGCCCTGTCCATTTTAGTGGTCAGTTCTATTGTACAGAAGCCTGTTATTGAACAGCATTGTCTGTTTATCTGGACCAAGCGGACACTTTTAGTGTCGTCAATATCAGCATCAATAAACCCAATACAGACTCTGCTATTGTAATTAGCTTCGGCATCGTCCACACTTATCTCACTGCTGACCATCGGTCCATTCATCACTGATTACGGGTTTCATTATCCTGCCTGAGCCATCAGATTAGCCCTCGTTACTGACTGACCAGCCGGACCAAACCAGGACGTTCAGGAGAGCCATCCATCAGCTCCTTCACAGGAACACACAGCAAACCAAAGAGCCGCTTCACTCACATCACTGCTGTGGACGTACCGGTGAGGACCGGTGGAGGACAGGCAGACTGAGGCTTCTGAGGAGCGTCCAGGAGCTTCATAGGTGGAGAGTGAAGTCAGAAAGCATGTCTCTCTCTCTCTCTCTCTCTCTCTCTCTCTCTCTCTCTCTCTCTTTCTCTCTCTCTCTCTCTCGCTGTGGTATTCTGATGGACGGTGTGGTCAGCTGGTGGTGGTCAGTGAGTTCTGTAATGATGTAATTACAGTAGATCAGTGGAGGAGCATTAGCACTCTGATGGAAAGTGTTCCACATTCTGATGTTTATCAGGAAAAAGCACCATGTTTACGTCAGCAGTCTCAGGTTTTAGACGTTATTATTTCGGGCTTATTAACCTTCCACTGTAATGTTAGTGTAAAAGTATAATCATTGTTTATTATTATCATTAGTGTTGTTGTTGTTGTTGTTGTTGTTGTTAATGTGTGCTGTAATGTTGGTTTTTTATTATTATTATTATTATTATTATTATTATTATTTATTTTATTTTTTTATTTTTTTAATTTGATGCCAACAACATGTTTTGAAAAATTGGGACTGGGCAACAAAAGGCTGGTAAAGTTGTGTAATGCTAGAAAAAAAACACGTTCGTTTATAGTCAACAAGTCAGTAACATGATTGGGTTTAAAAAGAGCATCTCAGACAACAATTCAAGAATAACGTTTCTCAGTACAAAATAGCAAAGAACCTTTGCTTTTCATCATCTACGGTACATAATATCATTAAAAGATTCAGTGAATCTGGAGAAATCTCTGTATGTAAGGGACAAGGCCAAAAACCAGTATTTGCTGGCCGTGATCTTTGGGCCCTCAGACAGCACTGCATTAAAAACAGACATGATTCTGTAGTGGAAATCACTGCATGGACTCAGAAACACTTCTGAAAACCACTGTCTGTGAAAACAGTTCATCACTGAATCCACAAATGCTAATTAAAACTCTAAAACGCAAAAGAAGAAACAAAATATAAACAGGATCCAGAAATGCTGCCACCTTCTCTGGGCCTAAGCTCATTTAAAATGGACTGAGGTGAAGTGGAAAAGTGTCCTGTGGTCTGACGAACCAACATTTGAAATTCTTTTTGGAAATCATGGACACTGTGTCCTCCGGGCTAAAGACCACTCAGCTTGTTATCAGTGCACAGATCAAAAGCCAGTATTTATGATGGTGTAGGGGGCATTAGTGCACATGGTATGGGTGACCTGAACATCTGTGAAGGCACCATTAATGCTGAATGATATATGCATGTTTTGACAACATATGCTGCCATCCAGACGACGTCTTTTTCAGGGAAGGCCTTGATTATTTCAGTAAGACAATGTAAAACCACATTCTGCATGTATTACAGCAGCATTGCTCCATAGTAAGAGTCCACGTGCTAAACTGACCTGCCTGCAGTCCAGACCTGTCACCACTGAAAAGTTTGGCACATTATGAAATGAAAATAAAGGACAAATGAGCCCCTGAACTGTTCTGCAGCTGAAATCAAATAAAAATAAAAATTTTCAAAATAACAATAAAATTTCTCAGTTTCAACATTTGATTTGTTGTCTTTGTACTATTTAAATGAAATATAAGTTTTAAAAGATTTACATATCATTATCTTTGTTTTTATTTAGAATTTGCACAGCGTCCCAACGTTTTTGTAAACAGGGTTGTATTATGTAGTAATGTTGGTGTGAACGGTCGTTAGCAGTGCGTGTTCAGGCTCTGATCAGTCAACTGGGTAATTAAGGTAATTACAGATGAAATCTCGTTATAAAGTTTGATGGTGAGCTGACTGTGTGCTGTTCATCACTCACATCAGCCGATCTGTAGTTGGAGTAGCGTTTTTGGTGATTCAGCGTTGCTAAAAGCATCGGTTTAAAAAGCTCTTCTCTATCTGAGTGCAGTGAGGAGTGGTTCTGCACTCGGGCAGGAACCCTGCTCTCCTCATGCTGGAGGAGCGAGTCTGTAGTGGACAGGTTAATAACGGCAGGCCAGCGCAGATAAAGCTGCTGCTGCTGGGCAGAAGACGGATCGCTAAGGCTTAACTGTACAGACTCTAGAACCTCTTCATTAGGACTTCTCGGCCTGGCTGTAGGGGAGAAACTCTAGAACCCCTTCAACTCCATCCTCTGAAACTACCGTCTCAGACCAGTGGTTATTCTAGCATCTTACTTACCTGCTATATTACCCCACTGATCTGACTGTTACCCCATTTACCTGCCTTATTACCCCACTCATCTGACTGTTACCCCATTTACCTGCCTTATTACCCCACTCATCTGACTGTTACCCCATTTACCTGCCTTATTACCCCACTCATCTGACTGTTACCCCATTTACCTGCCTTATTACCCCACTCATCTGACTGTTACCCCATTTACCTGCCTTATTACCCCACTCATCTGACTGTTACCCCATTTACCTGCCTTATTACCCCACTCATCTGACTGTTACCCCATTTACCTGCCTTATTACCCCTCTCATTTGACTGTTACCCCATTTACCTGCCTCATTACCCCACTCATCTGACTGTTACCCCATTTACCTGCCTTATTACCCCACTCATCTGACTGTTACCCCATTTACCTGCCTTATTACCCCACTCATCTGACTGTTACCCCATTTACCTGCCTTATTACCCCACTCATCTGACTGTTACCCCATTTACCTGCCTCATTACCCCACTCATCTGACTGTTACCCCATTTACCTGCCTTATTACCCCACTCATCTGACCGTCACCTCACTGATCCCTTTCTCTGCCACTATACACCCTTTAACTGCCGCTGCACTCAGCACTTTAACTTCAGACCCATACTTTACACAATGTAAAGGTTACAGGTATGACGGTGTGTGTGTGTGTGTGTGTGTGAGTGCGTGTGTATGAGTGTGTGTGTGTATGAGTGTGTATGAGTGTGTGTGTGTATGAGTGTGTATGTGTGTGTGTGTGTGTGTGTGTATGAGTGTGTGTGTGTGTATGAGTGTGTGTGTGTGTGTATGAGTGTGTGTATGTGTGTGTGTGTGTGTGTGTGTATGAGTGTGTGTGTGTGTGTGTGTGTGTGTATGAGTGTGTGTGTATGAGTGTGTGTGTGTGTGTATGAGTGTGTGTGTGTGTGTGTGATGTGTGTGTGTGTATGAGTGTGTGTGTGTGTGTGTGTGTGTGTGTGTGTGTGTGTGTGTGTGTGTACTTGGAGTAGGATGGTAAGAATGCATGTTTTATTTTATTTTTTGTATTTTATTTTATATTTATTTTATTTTATTCACCACATGTAAGTGTCTGTCTGATACTGTGCTCTGTGAGCTCCTGTAACCAAAACCAAATTCCTTGTATGTATAAACAAACCTGGCCAATAAAGCTTGATTCTGATTCTGATTCTGATTCTGATTCATGAAACTGAAAGGTTCAGAGCTAAAAACACGATTAAACATTAAGGTGAATGGAACTCGGTGACTTTCTGCACTAGTTAGTGTTTACAGTAGCATATTTTCATCTTTTATCATCTTCGTGATGAATACTTGCAAATACACTGAAACACAAAGAAAACATTAATCCACATGTTTACAAATGAATAAATAAACAGACGGATGAACAGGAGCAGATGTTGGATGATGTAAGAGGATGTTTAGAGTCTCCAGCAGATGAGCTGAAGTCCACTCGGAGGGAACCGTGCTGGAGCTCTCTGTGGAACCGTTAAAGAACAGCGCTGATGATGTCACAGTCTTTTTATAAGTCTGTTTTCTCTGTATGTCGTTACACACATGAAACGCTCCTATAATCACAGTTACATCACCCACCGCTCTCTCGCTCTGCGCTAATCAGACTTGCTCCAAAGCTGACATGAAAACAGTCAGCTCTGTCCTGTTTGAGTCCGATGGATGAAAAAAGCAGGTTACGTTCTGAAACGCATACGTTCTAACCGTATCTAGATCACTGCACTGCCACACTTCCGTCAAAGCTCACTTCTTTATTATAAAACAGCATTTATATGCATCAAATCATCCATCAATGCAGTGATGAAACAACACCCCGTTAGAAAGCTCGAAATCACAGGACTCAATTCACAGAAACTATTTCCTGATCCGTTAGTGTTCAGATAACACAGCCAGAGTCAGAGATCAGTCTAGAGATCTGTGAGTCAGGAGGAAGTCAACTCCTCCGTTCTAGACTCTGTTACTCTGAGTCAGAGATCAGTCTAGAGATCTGTGAGTCAGGAGGAAGTCAACTCCTCCGTTCTAGACTCTGTTACTCTGAGTCAGAGATCAGTCTAGAGATCTGTGAGTCAGGAGGAAATGAACTCCTCCGTTCTAGACTCTGTTACTCTGAGTCAGAGATCAGTCTAGAGATCTGTGAGTCAGGAGGAAGTAAACTCCTCCGTTCTAGACTCTGTTACTCTGAGTCAGAGATCAGTCTAGAGATCTGTGAGTCAGGAGGAAGTAAACTCCTCCGTTCTAGACTCTGTTACTCTGAGTCACTAACTCAGACGTTATTCTGAAAAACCTGAGTGTTTCCTTTCAGACGAGACTCAGATTATGCCTGCAGCCCGGGGTGTGAGGGAACAGCACCCCCTTTACTTTAGGTATGTGACTGTATAAAGCCTTTAGTTTATCTGGGTGAATCCTAGTCTGTCCATCCCCACGAAGAAATGTAAACTATTAGCTTCCCTCGGTAATCAGCGCTCTTTTTTAGTGAGAGGAGCTACGAGCAGAAGCAGAGCCTCGAATTCCTCCGCTGACGTAGAGAAAGGCCTTCAGAATGGCTCCTTACACAGCTTCAGCTCCTGAGGTGAACCATTTAGTTGCAGTGCTTAAACTAAAGGTCTGAGCTGCTTTTTGAGGTTCTGGTGTATAAGTTCTATTTGCTGCTCCTCAGCTTGGTTGTTGTCATGCCAACAGCAGAGGTGACTGATTGGTCAGTGAGTCAGAAAATGTTTGCCAAAAACAAACCGAGGGTGAATAAAATGTCACATTTTCGGCGTCAAAAATATCGTCTAAACTCTTACGTGATGTGGCTTAAGTGTGCAGCAGTGCTAGCTGGCTGTTAGCATGTATGCAGCATTGTTCATATTTCTACTGCTAAACAGCCTCGTAACTCAGAGGATCCAGTGACGCTGAGTGGAAACATGGGATCACGTGTCCCAAAGTGGGTGTGGCTCTTCTGTTATGCAGATGTGGGTGTGGTCTAATAGTGTGGAAAGTTAGTGTCGACACTGAGACGCCGCTGATCCAGACGGAGCGTCAGACGGGCTGGTGTTTCTCCGATTCGGAGACGCTCTGAATGAGCTGTGAAGTTCACTCCACCCTCCTGATTCACTCGCTGAGCTCGTGTGGGTTTTAATCTCCATCACTGCTTCCTCCTTTTCTTCTCTGACGCCAGGCTGGATTTCTCTGCTCCTCGGTTTATTAAGAGCTGCAGCTCTGCGTCTGTGATCATACCATCATCATCTCCTTCCTCTCTGAGCGTCTGTGCTCGTCCACAAACCCCCAGCCTGGAGTGACGCCGTGTTCAGTCGCAGGATAACAGGTTCCTGAGCTTCTGTTCCTCTAACAGTCCAGCAGAGACGCTGCAGCACCATTAACTCTTTACATCTCTCACGGCACCTAAATGCATTCATGTCTATCTCTGAAATAACTCTTAGATGAACTGTTAATTAGCGCTTAACTGCATAGTTGATTATCCCCTAAATGCATGGCTAATCAACTCTTAAATGCATGGCTAATTAACTCTTAAATGCATGGTTAATTAACTCTTAAATGCATGGTTAATGAACCCTTAAATGCATGGTTAATTAACTCTTAAATGCATGGTTAATGAACCCTTAAATGCATGGTTAATGAACCCTTAAATGTATGGTTAATGAACCCTTAAATGCATGGTTAATGAACCCTTAAATGCATGGTTAATGAACTCTTAAATGCATGGTTAATGAACCCTTAAATGCATGGTTAATGAACCCTTAAATGCATGGTTAATGAACCCTTAAATGCATGGTTAATTAACTCTTAAATGCATGTTTATTAAACCCTGAAATGCATGGTTAATTAACTCTTAAATGCATGGTTAATTAACTCTTAAATGTATGGTTAATGAACCCTTAAATGCATGGTTAATTAACTCTTAAATGCATGTTTATTAAACCCTGAAATGCATGGTTAATTAACTCTTAAATGCATGTTTATTAAACCCTGAAATGCATGGTTAATTAACTCTTAAATGCATGTTTATTAAACCCTGAAATGCATGGTTAATTAACCCTTAAATGCATGGTTAATTAACTCCTAAATGCATGGTTATTAAACCCTGAAATGCATGGTTAATTAACCCTTAAACGCATGGTTAATTAACTCTTAAATGCGTGGTTAATGAACCCTTAAATGCATGGTTAATGAACCCTTAAATGCATGGTTAATTAAATCTTAAATGTATGGTTAATTAACTCTTAAATGCATGGTTAATTAAGTCTTAAATGTATGGTTAATTAACTCTGAAATGCATGGTTAATTAACTCTGAAATGCATGGTTAATTAAATCTTAAATGTATGGTTAATTAACTCTTAAATGCATGGTTAATGAACCCTTAAATGCATGGTTAATTAACTCTTAAATGCATGGTTAATGAACCCTTAAATGCATGGTTAATGAACCCTTAAATGCATGGTTAATGAACTCTTAAATGTATGGTTAATTAACTCTTAAATGCATGGTTAATTAAGTCTTAAATGTATGGTTAATTAACTCTTAAATGCATGGTTAATTAAGTCTTAAATGTATGGTTAATTAACTCTTAAATGCATGGTTAATTAAGTCATTAAATGTATGGTTAATTAACTCTGAAATGCATGGCTAATTAACCATTAAATGCCACACTGTGATGTAATAAAGTACGCTGTCACTTCCTGTTTAGTTTGTGAATGCTGGGCGGTGTGGGAGGCAGGGGGGGGGTGAGGTCACTGCGGGCCGCTAACGATCTGAGGAGTGTAATTATTAAGGTCAGCTCTGTTTACTGTAACACAGATCAATCAGACATGATGAATCCGTCCTGTGAGCGTCTCTCTGAGGACCTGCTGGTGGTCTGTCTTCTGTGGTGGTCCTGATTGTCCGGCTGTGACTTGCCGACCTTCAGAGGCTCCTCTTTGATCTTTTGTCAGCGCTGAGTTTGTTTGTGATGGAGGCGTCTGAAAGGCACCTGCCGCGTTCATTAGGAGGCAGCGGGGAGCGAGTCGGAGGAGTGCGGAGGTCATGAAGGAGCAGACGGAGGAATGAGCCTCAGACTGTTAGCATCTGAGCGCTAATGAAGCATTAGCATTCCGCTGCTCTGCTTCCCGCTCTGGCTGAGAGTTATGAGTCTGATGACTCGTCTCAGAGGGAAAAGCAGAGTCTGACTCGGCTCTCAGAGCTGGATTAGCTGGATTAGCCACACGGGGGGACTGAGAGCCTCGGACAGTAAATTTGGGTAGATTCGTTTACGCCAGCATTAAAGGAATAGTGAAAAACAGACCCCGCCCCCATAATCCAAACGTCACACATTACACAAGACGTTTAGTAGCTAACGTGTTACTCGGCTGTTGCTATGGTATCCCAGGTGGTTGCTAATGTGTTGCTTGGCCGTTGCTATGTTATCCCAGGTAGTCGCTAAGGTGTTGCTAGGCAGTTACTATGGTATCCCAGAGCGTAGACACGCTATTCCCGATGAAATTCGACAACGTTAGTTATAAACATGGACTACATTCAGGCTGCCGCTGGTTTTAGCTGCGCAACATTAGCCTCGTACTTGTTAGCTACATTAGCCTTGTGCTTGTTGGCTACGTTAGCCTCGTGCTTGTTGGCTACATTAGCCTCGTGCTTGTTAGCTACGTTAGCCCCGTGCTTGTTGGCTACGTTAGCCTCGTGCTTGTTGGCTACGTTAGCCTCGTGTTTGTTGGCTACGTTAGCCCCGTGCTTGTTGGCTACGTTAGCCTCGTGCTTGTTGGCTACGTTAGCCTCGTGCTTGTTGGCTACGTTAGCCCCGTGCTTGTTGGCTACGTTAGCCTCGTGCTTGTTGGCTACGTTAGCCCCGTGCTTGTTGGCTACGTTAGCCTCGTGCTTGTTGGCTACGTTAGCCTCGTGTTTGTTGGCTACATTAGCCCCGTGCTTGTTGGCTACGTTAGCCTCGTGCTTGTTGGCTACGTTAGCCCCGTGCTTGTTGGCTACGTTAGCCTCGTGCTTGTTGGCTACGTTAGCCCCGTGCTTGTTGGCTACGTTAGCCCCGTGCTTGTTGGCTACATTAGCCCCGTGCTTGTTGGCTACATTAGCCTCGTGCTTGTTGGCTACGTTAGCCCCGTGCTTGTTGGCTACGTTAGCCCCGTGCTTGTTGGCTACGTTAGCCTCGTGCTTGTTGGCTACGTTAGCTCCTGTGTCTAAACTGATCAGACCTTGTTTTGTTTTGCCTTATATCCAGGGCAGGCGGATGTAGGCAGTGAGGGAGCTGTGACTGATTAATACTCCCCTGTTTGTATGTAATGATCATTTAGCTGTGATTAGCCGCAGCGCTAATGATATAGAGCTGCGGAAACGCAGTGATTCCCCCCTGCAGAGAGCAAACGCAGCTGAAAAATGGAGCCTGATAAAGGCATGAAAAATGAATCACCTGCGTGAGTTCTCTCCACACTGTACGGGGGGGGGGTGGGGGGGGGTGAGCAGCAGGGCACTCCAGTAATTAATTTCTCAAGGTCAATTATTTTAAGCGTTAAAAATGATCAGGGAAATCCACCGCAGGTTAGAGAGAGAGTGAAACACTGGAGCCCGACAGGTGGAGTCTGACTGGAATAGACGGCTTAGAGTTACTGAAAAATACATGAAGCTGCCAAATATTACCGTTATTATTGTCTGGGTTGAAGAGGGGAGGAGGGGCATTAAAGGGCCCATATCACGGAAAACGAGTCCACATATGGAAAACTACACTGCTAAGAACAGCCTGTTTAGATTTCATCATGGCTGTGACATCACTATGAATGCTGCCCATTCAACAGCAGTTAGGCCCTGCCCCCACTGAGCCTACAGTGGTCTGGTCCCTCCCCATTCAGCTTATAGCAGTTTAGCCCCACCCATTCAGGCTAAAGTTATGGAGCATTTTGGCCCAGACTCTGGGCGGAGCGTCTCTGGGCTGAGCAGCTGTGGGTGGAGCATCTCTGGGCAGAGTGGCTGTGGGTGGAGCGTCTCTGGGCGGAGCGGCTGTGGGTGGAGCGTCTCTGGGCGGAGCGGCTGTGGGTGGAGCATCTCTGGGCGGAGCGGGTGTGGGTGGAGCGTCTCTGGGCGGAGCGTCTCTGGGCGGAGCAGCTGTGGGTGGAGTGTATCTGGGTGGAGGAGCTGTGGGCGGAGCGTCTGTGGGTGGAGCGTCTCTGGGCGGAGCAGCTGTGGGTGGAGTGTATCTGGGTGGAGGAGCTGTGGGCGGAGCGTCTGTGGGTGGAGCGTCTCTGGGTGGAGCAGCTGCGGGCGAAGCGTCTCTGGGCGGAGCGGGTGTGGGCGGAGCTTCTCTGGGTGGAGCGTCTCTGGGCGGAGCGTCTCTGGGCTGAGCAGCTGTGGGTGGAGCGTCTCTGGGCGGAGCGTCTCTGGGCGGAGCGGGTGTGGGCGGAGCTTCTCTGGGTGGAGCGTCTCTGGGCGGAGCGTCTCTGGGCTGAGCAGCTGTGGGTGGAGCGTCTCTGGGCGGAGCCTCTGATGCGTCTATGAAGTGCGTCTCTGTGTACCGTGGTGAAGCGCGCGGTCTCACCGCCGTGCGACGCTGCAGCTGCAGAGCGTGAAGCTGCTGAGGTAAATCGATGCGGCTGTAATGCACTGATCAATCAGATCTCGCTCTCCCTCTCTGAGTTAAGGGGCTCTGCCCCTGCGCCGCTGCATTAGTCCTCACTGATGAATTAGCTGGTATTTTGAGTCGTGCCCTAATATGGCGGTGCCGCTGGAATAAGGCTGCAGAATCGATGAATATCTCTTTCCTCCTCTGCGCTGCTCAGTCCATAAAGCGCGCCGTCGATCCGCTCATATTACCGGAGTATGAACATATCGATTGTGTAATTCTCTGAAGGAATATCGCACAGTCGTGATCAATTAGCCTCATTCAGGCTGAGAGGCCTCAGAGCTGCGCTGCCAAGCTGACTCCCAGATGTGTTAAAGGGCCAATACCCTCGACTTTCCCCCGCTGTGCTCAGAGCGACAGTGTGATGTAACGTGTAAACACGGTTTCAGTAAACAAAGTTCCTGAATGCAGGGTTCACTCCCCAGCATGCACGGTCCGTATACGGACACTGAGCACAATGCAGTGAGTTCACTGTGGTTGTGATGTCACAACATGTGACCACCATGCAGTTAAGTATATCATAACTATAACCATGTGTGTTTGTGTGATATACTGTGTTGAGGTGGATGTTTTACTGCGTTAGTGTTTTAGTGTGTGTGTATGTAGCAGCGTCATAGCGACATGCTATTGGCTGGCGCCGCTCCGAGAGGCTCAGGGGGCGTGGCCTTGTGAGCTTACTCTACACCCCACATGTCAAACACATAGCCTGCAGGCCTGATCAGCCAGCGGCACAATCCTGTCCTGCCCACAAAGCTATTTTAGCTTTCTATTAACATTAGCACTTCTCACAGTGCGTGGCACTACAATACCCAGCATGCACTGCTATGTAATGTGCACCTCAACCCCCCAACAACAACCTATGGGACAGCGGCTACGCCACACAAAGAAAAGATGCCAGGTGTGCAGTTCAAGCTAACAGGCAGGTTTAAGAAGCTCCTGGGGACGTTTAAAGACTTTAACAGTCATCTGGAGGTAATAGGCTTTATATACTGTGGCGGCGGAGAGGTGGAGCCACACGGCACAAGCTCCTCCTCCGATCGCACACCTGCCGGCCATCTGTATACCAGCCACCTGAGTGAGTGGAAGCAGACATATACATACATATATACACCGATCGGGCATAACATTCTGACCACCTCCTTGTTTCTGCGCTCATTGTCCATTTTATCAGCTCCACTTACTATATAGGTGCACTTTGTAGTTCTACAGTTACAGACTGTAGTCCATCTGTTTCTCTGATACTTTGTTAGCCCCCTTTTACCCTGTTCTTCAGTGGTCAGGACCCCCATGGACCCTCACAGAGCAGGTACTATTTGGGTGGTGGGTCATTCTCAGCACTGCAGTAACACTGACGTGGTGGTGGTGTGTTAGTGTGTGTTGCGCTGGTCTGAGTGGATCAGACACAGCAGTGCTGGTCATAATGGTCATAATGTTATGCGTGACCGGTATATATGGATTATTTTTGAGTAGTTCCAGTATTGATGTAATATCTGTAGGTCCACTGCAAGAGCCTGTTTTTGTTGTTGACATCATTGTGGTGTATTTTGAATAAACACTGTTCGGTTTGGCTTTTAGGAAAATCTTAATTAATAATGTAATAAAAACACAGACGTTCTCTGACACACAGATCTATTCAGTGGTCCTTCAGTGGATGAGTGTGACACCCTACACTGTACTACGCTACACTACACACTGAGTATATTACAGTGTATTACAGTTTATTATAGTATATTACAGCATATAGTGCACTACAGTAAATTACAGTATACAGTACATCACAGTATATTACAGTGTTACAGTAAATTGCCGGTGTGAAGCTGTAGCTCCAGTGTTCTCTGTTTCAATGCAGTCTTAGCCTCTATGTGTGTGGCTCTCTCTGTATCTCTCTCTTATCTATCTATCTATCTATCTATCTATCTATCTATCTATCTACCCATATGACTGAATGTGTTTCAGGGTGCCATCGCTCACATACATTTCACACAACACACCAAACACACACTGTTATAATAAGAATAATTATTATAATAGTATCAGTGTAATAATAATAATAATAATAATAATAATAATAATTTGTGTTGAGGTACAAACCCTCATTGTTCACGTCTCTGTAACTGAAGCACAGTTTAAATACTTTAATACACACTTGCAGTTTCCTTCAGCACTCATACTGTCTGTCTGACTGTCTGCCTGTCTGTCTGTCTGTCTGACTGTCTGTCTGTATACACAGCTCTGTGCTAAAGTCAGAGACCCTTTATTTATTTAGTCCCAGACACATTCAGTGATGTTGAGGTCTGGACTCTGGGCTGGTCAGTCCATTGTTCAGTTTCTCTGCCATATGTTAGCTCATGTTAGCGTGAGTTAGCATGTATGTTATCATGTGTCGATGTGTGTCAGAGTGTGTTAGCGTGTTAGCAGCCGTGTTAGCGGCCGTGGCGGGTCTCCTCATCTGTCTCAGTCAGACTCCTATTGAACATGTCAGACACATTTCCAAACACAACCCAAACACATCAATCAGCCGCAGCTTGTTTACTGCAGCGCTGCATTCTGGGTAGCTGTGTTTCTGCTAGCGTTCTCCAAGAGCGTGAAATGGAACAGACGGGATTTCAGAGTGTAGACGGCAGCGCAGAGAGACGGTACATAAATAAAGCACACGGAATTACGGTGTATATAACACACCACACTGTGTCGTACTGTATTATTACTGTACTGTCATTATGTACAACAGCCAGACATTCACTCTGGGGGCGTCTGGTTACAGGCTGGGGGGTCACCTAGTGAACATTAAGACCCAGAGACTGTATATCGCTGTAGTGAGGATAATGATGACCAGCCAACTTCGTTATTACTAAACTCGTACAATTTAACCAGCTCATCATCATAATCAGAGCAGAAATACGTCACTTTAATATGAAACACACTGCACGATTACACACTGCCCGGCGGGTTTAGGCCTGCCCACCTTTATCTCTGGCCCACCCACAAATGAGTGCTCAGATTTTTCATTTTGAGTTGTTAAACTTTAAAAGTATCTAAAAAAAAAAACATGATATTGACCAATCAGTATCCCAGTTTAGCCAGAAGCCCAAACTGTAGGTGAGGCGTGACTCAGTCCGGTAAGAAGAGTCTGAGTCTGTAGAGTCCTGCGTTAGCGGCGTTACTGTCGGAGTTTTGGAGATGAATGTAGGATCGTTAAGTGGAGTTAAGGATCATAAACACACGAACGCGGCTTGTTTTTTAGCACTTAAGTAGCTGAGCTCAGCTTCAATACAGTAGCTACAGTTACATAAATCTATATGTGGACAATCAAAAACCAGCTCATTAGCATCAACGCTAGAAAGTTCACTATTTGTTTACCTACTTATTTATCTGACATCTTTACAAAACGTGTGTAACATCTGCACAGTGAATCTAGCTAATGCTAAAGCTGGTTTGCAGCCCCCGATGCTAAAGCTAATCAGTGCACCTCGGAGGAAGCTGGCTAACGGCTAACGGACGGTGATGTAAGCCCGGCGGTCAGGCACCGTGGAGAAAGTGGAACAAGCAGTAATGCCGGCTGTGCAGATGGTAACGTTGTAATACTGGGTCTGTGTTGGAGACGACGAGCCTCCAGACAGGAACCAACACTTTCAGCGTTTATATTCATCAGATAGATTTGATCTGGCGCTCAGAGCAGGGGGAGGTGCGGTGTACGGTGTAAACACGCCCTCTGGCTCTGTACAGTGCAGTGAGTCTGCAGGGGCTCCCTGTAGCCTTATCGCTAACCTAGCAGCTAAATGCTAACTGAGACTCAGACTGCTACAGCAAGCATGACCATATGATCACTGAACACACCTAAAAGTAAACAGCCAACAGGTTGAATGTGTTTAGAAGTGATGAGTATGTTTAGCTGCTTTAGCTCTTTAACAGCTGACATTAGCTCAACTCTGCAAAACACGTTTCATGAAACAGCCAATCAAATGTTGACAACTCCCCCGCCAAACAGTGTTGTTTCAATGAGTGATTCAACTCGACAAATGGAGAAGAAAATAAAACAAAAGATGGTTTATTGGAAAAGAAGATTGTTGATTTGTTTGTGAATTGTGTGCAACTGTCATGTTGCGTGATAATCACATTGCATGCAACTCATGACCTGAAACCAGCTCCATGAAAGTTTCACTGTGTAAAGTCATACTTAGTTTTAGCACTGGAGCTATAAGGCTAATTTAGCTAACAAGTAATGGAAGCTAACACCCCACCAATTAGCATAATGAAGACTAATTTAGCATTGTACACTGTGTAAAATCAAATGTAGAGATATGTGGTCTTGTGGTGTGTTATCAGTGTTTTTACTGGCTGTTTTGTGAGAGTCGTTTCATGAAGTTAAGTTGGTTGCACCTGAGTTTCAAGAGAGTTGCGGGTTGCTTTACATTATACAGCTCAAATCAAATTCATTTTGTGGTCTACTGATCTGATGAAATCAGTCGTTTGAAAGGATGTGATGCAATGCATTATCTGCATTTTGACTGGCAGTTTCATGAAACTTGTTTCACAAAGTTGAGCTGGTTGCACCTGAGTTTCAAAGGAGTTGCAGGATACTTTACATAATAGTCAAATTAAATTCTCCTGAAATTTTCAGTTGCATTCAGGTTTCCCTGCATAAAACCAACCTTAGATTTGTTTTTCATCTTCTTGTCCACTGATCCAGTGAAATTGATTGTTTGATATGATGTCAAGCAATGTGATGTGTTATCCGTGTATTGATGAGCTGTTTCATGAAACTTGTCTTATGCAAGTAGAGCTGGATGCAGCTGAGTTTCAAATAAGTTGCAGGACACTTTACATT
Organism: Colossoma macropomum; assembly: GCF_904425465.1. Taxonomy (NCBI): domain Eukaryota; kingdom Metazoa; phylum Chordata; class Actinopteri; order Characiformes; family Serrasalmidae; genus Colossoma; species Colossoma macropomum. The sequence goes on along the minus strand of NW_023495296.1, from coordinate 204,250 downwards.
ATACAACTCAAATGTATATTCATTTTCATGAACGTTTCAAGCAGCTACAGTTGCATGTACGTTTCAGAGTGTAAATCCAGACTGAAGAGGCAAAGGTTAACACGTTTTGGCTGATTAAAGGGGTGAAACTGTGGAGAATTTGATTGTGTTTAATGCACCAACAGCAGGCTGGGTAAGTGGCTCTGTGTTCAGTAACGCTTCTGTGTTTGGAGGAGGTGGAAGTGCTGATTTAACGCTGTGAAGATAAACTATCCCTGCGGCGCTCGCGGTGCTGTGTGGGCTATCAGCTGGATGGAGAATGAGCAGTAGCCTCTGGTTATTAGACTGTGAGGAGGATGACAGATCATGTCTTATTCTCCTTCGCCCACGCTCCGCAGAACGCCCCATTACGCGGCCGCTGAAATATGAATACGAGCGTCTTTGGGCCTGAACAGTTGCGTGACCTGTTTGTGGCGATGCAGCTTGCAGACAGGAGGTGCTGAAGGAGAGGAGCGGTGCTAATTAAAATGAAGGAGAGGGGAGCAGATGGTTCCTCCACAGCTGGAAACGTCCCGCTGCCTCTGGGCGTCTGCACAGCCGCGGCGTTCCTCAGGGAACAATCCTCTGTCCCTTTCAGTTTGTCTTCCGCTGCTCACAGGCGCTCAGCGATGCCCTTCAGGCCACGGCTGGGCTCGGCTCTCCACTGTAGACCAGGGAGAAGGTGGCGTCCTCGTTCTCTGTGAGCTCCGAGGCAGATGTCGAGTCGTGTTGAGCGGTAACAGGACCTGTAGAGGCTGTAATACAGCAGCAGCAGCAGCGCCGTTCGCTTTAGGATACGGATATGAGAGCTCAGCTCAGATCCGATCAGATTAGATTAGCTTCAGCAGGTGAGCGAGAGAGAGAGAGAGAGCGCGAGCGCGAGAGAGAGAGAGAGAGAGAGAGAGAGAGAGAGAGAGAGAGAGAGGAATGAAATACGCTCTTAATAATGTTCTCTCCACTCTTACTGAACCAGTAGATTACACAGTAGATTATATAGAGAACAGCAGGACTGCAGGTTATTACGCTCTGATTCTCAGACATGCTCACAGGATACATCACAGGACCTGCTTGTTTATGACATCTTTACTTCATGTCTACGTTTTTGTTGTTTTTCAGGTGCTGGTTTGATTTCACCAATAGAAACAGTCTGAAATAACTTACAGTAAAATCTTCTTCTATTAACTCACAGTTGTGAACACTGAAGACACGGTTAATCACTCAGACGGGACCACTTACTAAAGCACACTGTCACTGTGTCCTTTCACTGTGTTCAAACTTCGTGATGAATGGAACAGCAGACATGGGAGGGTGAAGACCAGCACACACTTCCTCAGAGTCACATGAAGCTCCAGCGCATCATTACAGACTCACTAATGCAGCATCTGCACACCTGCTGCTTCATTACGCTCACAGAGTTCAGACTGTGAGCTGATCTCGGACGACAGTAACGCGTCTGTATCTTACATGACTTCCACTTTTCATTTCACACTGTAATATTTCACTGCTGTCAGAACAACACAGTAACTTCACAGCAGCAGGAAGACTTCTCAACTTTTAATGGAAGTCAATGAAGAAGAGTCATTTTTCAGAGTCATTTTGGACCCTTTATGTTGATACATCATAAAGGGCAACTGCCTTTTTCAAATTATGTCAAAAATGATATATAGATCATCTCCAAAATGCTAACTTTACAGGAGAAGGAAAAAACATACTTTACTTTTAAAGTCAATGGAACCAGAGTTTGGCCGTTTTTTTTTTTTTTTTGGTCCATCCTTCATGAAATTTATACACAATGTAAAGAGCAGCAGACATTTTCATATCATCAAAAACTGAAAAACAGTTATGTGTATATATATATATGTATGTGCGTGTGTGTGTGCGCGTGTGTGTGTGTGTGTGTCTGTGTGTGTGCGTGCGTGCGTGCGTGCGTGTGTGTGTGTGTACAGTTTTTCAAAATTTTTCACGAGATGTGAACAGAGTCTCTGCATCTCAGTGACTGAATTTTAAAGAAATTTTGAAAAAAAGGTCTTTGTAATTCCCCTTTAATGTGGTCTCATTAACACCACTGACTCGTCCCCCTGGCTTGACCCCTCGTCCCCTCCATAGAGTGCTGTACGCGTCTCTGTCGGTCACTGATGGCTTTGAAAGGAAGCATCAGAAATAACCCTGTTAGTTAAACGTGCATTGTGTAAATCAGAGACGCACTGATGACCTCTTTTCCCGTCTGATCCGATACCCGACCCTCGGTTTCCGCTGATACTCAGTTCCGATACTGACGCTGTTTTACTCAGAGAAACTGGACACCTGTAGTTTCAGAGACACCCAGCTGTGTAAGAGCAGCTTTGTGGGTGGAGCTTCAGCTGTGAGAAGTCCTTGTACGGTCAGCTTGTTTCCAGATGTTTAGCCCGTAGCACGTTAGCGCTGAAGCAGTGCTGCTGTCGGTGGCTCTCCCTGCGCGGCGCTGGCTAAAGGTCAGTGTGAGGCGTGTTCAGGCTGTCGAGCGCCGCTGTTCGCTCGTATCTGCCGGTGTCGGAGTGGCTAGCCGAACACGGCGAGCAGGTAAATCATTAACGCCGCGCCCTGAGGGCCCTTCGTCGTCCTGCAGCCTCACGGGGCCACAAACACCATTTAAAACCAGATTTCCACTGCAATATTCATCCACATCTTCCATTAATAACCGCCGCGTGCAGCACTGACGGGTTTTCATTAAGAAGAGCTCAGACGGCGGCGCCGTTAGCGTACAGGGCTAATACGGGCGGCTGTATTTCTCTCTCGGAGGCCCTGCTGGATGTTTCCATGCGTAATTGATGGCCGGTGTGAATTTGTAAATGGAGCTTTGGGTGGATGGAGTGGGGGGACTGGGGAGGGGGTGGTAGTGCAGTCGTGTCTAGCGATTCACTGCCCCAGGCCATTTTAGGTGAAGCTGCATGCTAGCGGCTCTCTGCTGAGCTTCTTTATAGCATTAGCCTGAGCTGGACATGGTGAGGAATTCACAAATCATTTATTAAAGTGTTCCCAATTCACACATCTGTTATGCATGCTGTCTACAGCGGGCAGGCGGGATAGCAGGCCGCCAACAAGCCGCTCCGAGTGCTGTAATATTGAGCAGAGGTGCAGCTCATGCAGTGGAAAGATACACGCTGAAAAAATGCACCACAACACTCCGCCGGGATTTGTGTAAACACACTGAAACACACACAGCGATGCATGTTTGGCCCCTTTATCACTGAATATTAAACACAACATATAAATGAGTTAAAACTGAAACTCCATGGAAATAAAACTTTAGGAAAATAGTGGAAAATCTGAAATAATAAGTTTTCTTTGGGGACTATTTTGCCTCACAGCGCCCTGCATGTATCCCTCCACCATGAATGGAGTTTAAGTTCTCTAAACTATCATAAAACAGTGTCTCAGTCATCAGGCAGTGAATTCATAACCATTTACATGTAGGAACTTTCTGTGAGGGAGCTTTTAGAGGTGGACGTCTGGTTCCTATCACCACCAATGTGAACAGTTCTGACTCTGTAAGTTTCTCTAGAACAGAGCGTTTCACACCAAACCGCTCTGAACCGCTCTGAACCACTCTGAGCTGCTCTGAGCCGCTCTGTTTACATTTTAACCACTTAATTACGCAGAGAAATTGGTTCCACTTTAATGTGGCCTTGACAGGAAGGGGCGGTTTGACTGGCAGCACCGTGTTTGTATTTCAGGTTGAACCTAATTAATTCAACCTAATAATACTGTACTGCATGTTTCTGTTTCTGTCAAACACCTGTGTTTATCAACGCTACGGTCCTTTAGGTTCTCTACATAACAGGGTTCCAGCTTAAGAGGCTAACGAGTTGGACTCTGGAGGAACCAATCAAAACTATGACACACTGGGAACGACAATGAAAACTAAGCCCCTGTCCTCATTAGGTGGAACGTAAAGCTTGTCCAACCTCACGACAGTAGCTATGAAAGAACACAGGTGTGGGCGGAGCCTGCATTAATCGGTTCACCTCACATTGTAGTTAAGGTCTCGGTGCCTGAGGTCCTGATTGAGCCGCGCTCTACAGCGACTCTCTGATTTCCCTCTGCAGTCACTCAGTCTCAGGACTCTTCATCCATTTTTAACTCATTAATCCATTTTTAATCAGACCAGCCGTCCCTCCGCTGGGACCCAGTCCCTCGTTATCTTCAGAGCACTGCCTCTGAAATCTCTGTCACAGAGGCAGCTTTTCCCCATGAAAGCAGAGAGAGGCTCCACTTCAGCAGAGTGGCAGTCAGGTGTAGGAGCTTCAGAGGCTGTTTGTGGACTGATATCTCCTATTCTAGCATATAGAAGTGTTTATTGGGGTCATTTATGGACTGATATCTTCTATTCTAGCATATAGAAGTGTTTGTTGAGGTGGTGTATGAACTAATATCTCCTATTCTAGTGTATAGGGGTGTTTATTGAGGTCGTTTATGGACTGATATCTCCTATTCTAGCATATAGGAGTGTTTATTGAGGTGGTTTATGGACTGATATCTCCTATTCTAGTGTATAGGAGTGTTTATTGAGGTGGTTTATGGACTGATATCTCCTATTCTAGCATATAGGAGTGTTTATTGAGGTGGTTTATGGACTGATATCTCCTATTCTAGCATATAGGAGTGTTTATTGAGGTGGTTTATGGACTGATATCTCCTATTCTAGTGTATAGGAGTGTTTATTGAGGTGGTTTATGGACTGATATCTCCTATTCTAGTGTATAGGAGTGTTTATTGAGGTGGTTTATGGACTGATATCTCCTATTCTAGCATATAGGAGTGTTTATTGAGGTGGTTTATGGACTGATATCTCCTATTCTAGCATATAGGAGTGTTTATTGAGGTGGTTTATGGACTGATATCTCCTATTCTAGTGTATAGGAGTGTTTATTGAGGTGGTTTATGGACTGATATCTCCTATTCTAGCGTTTAGGAGCGTTTATTAAGGTTGTTTCTAGTCTAATACCTCCTGTTCCAGTGTTTATTATCAGAGTTCTCCCCCTCCCTGCTCCAATGCAGGCCGCTATATGAGGTTTTCCAGTCCAGCTCTGCTGTTGGCAGCGCTCGTGTGGAGCAGAATGGCCGCCCTCCCTGCTGAGAGAGACTTTTAATTAGCGTGACGGGGGGATTGATACGATTGGCCGGTGCGCAGCGGCCAGATTGGGAGACTGGAGTGGTCCAGAGTGATTCAGAGCCGTCCAGCCGGCAGTACTTTACCCCCCCTCGTCCGGCTCCCAGCATGCACTGCTCCGGGGTCGGCTGATTCAGACGGCGGTCTGGACGAGGTCGACATGGCATCTGTGGACAAACTTTCGAAACGAGATTTAGAAAAACAGGCCGAGCTGTTTGAGTCCGTTCCCCAGAGAGCGAGAAATCCACCGGGAACGTCGCGCAGAAGTTTACTCACTTCTTAACTTCTCAGCTTTGAAGCTACGAGGCTGGTGTTGATAAGAATCAGTGTACTCCAGGTAACATCGAGAAGAGTGCTTGTGTAAATTTTCACACAGTTTGCCTTAAACAAGCACAATTCAGTGTTCCAGGTGGCTGCTACTGTGTTCAGCTATGCTAATGTACTTTAGTCCATGTTTACAGATACAGTGAATCATACAGAGTCAGAAACCACATCATCAAGACTATTAGAGACACTGAACACCTCCATTGGTTTGAGACAATTTAGACATGTAGTTAGCGTCATGCTAACTCTCTGCACGGTGTTATGATGATTATGTGTTGACGTCTTTGTTGATCGACTGCATTTGAGACGTGGTGGAAGGGGTGGATATTTTAATATTTTTGCTTTGTTTCTACATCCAAACAGACAATGAAATGCTATATTTGAGTCAGGTTGGTAATGGTTTCTCCAGAAATGCAGACCAGTCAGCATCATCAGCAAGTCGTTTACATTTTTAAAAAAGAATAGCTAATTAATATGAATAATTAGCTAATATATTAACTAATAATAATTAGCATGACTGCATTTGCTCAGTGCTAATCGAGCTGAGGGTCTCAGGAGAAGCAACGTCTATGATCACTAAAAGCAGCAGCATCATCAGGAGGGTCAGTTCATGCAGGTGAGGTTTGTACAACGTTGTACAGTGAGAAGCTCCTTGGTGGTCAGACTGGTCCAGGAAAGGGGGACAGAACGGGCAACAGACCCCGCTCCACCGTCAGCAAACCTGAGTGAGTGAGTGAGGCAGCGGGACAACGGCACCAACACTCCCAGTTTACCATAATCCTCCATGACCATGAACCCCAGATCTGCACCTTTTATCTGACAGGGAAAGGCTCCACTAAACAGGTGGGTTTTAGCCTAGACTTAAAGACTGAGTCTGAGTCTGGGTCTGAGTCCCGAACACCGACTGTGGGGATGGTTTATTACTGAACTGTACTGTACAGAACTGTAAGTCCTGATTAGGAGCCGCTGGTGTGAATGTGAATGAAGCTGAGCTGCTCAGAGGATCAGTATTAACCTGAGGATCTCCTCAGTCTTTCTCTTTGAAGAGCGGGAATGAGGAGCGGCTCAGACTCGGACGCAGGAGAAAAGCACTTTTTCTGTTTAAATATTTGACCTCTTTGCGTCGGACAGATAGGATCGGTTAAGACGGCCGTTATCTCCCGCGGAGTAGAGCAGCAATTCACTTCGGTTGTCAGCTCTTTGCATAAAACGCAGACGCTGCTCGACCTTTCAGAGCGAGGATTCTGGGACGAGATACAGCCAGCTGACACAGAGAGAGAGAGAGACAGAGAGAGAGAGAGAGAGAGAGGGAGAGAGAAAGAGACGGAGAGAGAGAGAGGGAGAGAGAGAGAGAGAGAGAGAGAGAGGGAGAGAGAGAGAGAGGGAGAGAGAAGAGAGAGAGAGGAGAGAGGGAGAGAGAGAGAGAGGAGAGAGAGAGGGAGAGAGAGGGAGAGAGAAAGAGACAGAGAGAGAGAGAGAGGGAGAGAGAGACAGAGAGTCAGGAATCAGAAAAGCTCCACCATTTAATTTTAAACCTGATCTACATGAATCTGTCACACTGTGATGGATGAAGAGTGGAAACATTTCCTCCTCTGATTCCACTGATTTATCGAAACCGTCTACATAATTAAGTGGTTAAGATGTAAACAGAGCAGTTCAGAGAGGTTCAGAGCGGTTCAGAGAGGTTCAGAGCGGTTCAGAGTGGTTTGGTGTGAAACGCTCTGTTCTAGATAAACTTACCGAGTCAGAACTGTTCACAGTGGTGGTGATAGGAACCAGACATCCACCTCTAAAAGCTCCCTCACAGAAAGTTCCTACATGAAATGGTTGTGAATTCACTGCCTGATGACTGAGACACTGTTTTATGATAGTTTGGAGAACTTAAACTCCATTCATGGTGGAGGGATACATGCAGGGCGCTGTGAGGCAAAATAGTCCCCAAAGAAAACTGATTATTTCAGATTTTCCACTATTTTCATCATCAACATTCATATAAACTCAGAAGACTCGTGTAGGTTCACTGGTGGTTCTGGATAGTAAATAAAATGTCTATATCTGTGTTGTAGTCATGGCGACCCCTGGTTCCTATCACCACCACTGTAAAGGCATCTGAACCATTTCACACCAAACCACTCTGAATCTCTTTGTTTACCCCTCACACACTGAGCTTTATGGGAGATTTGAAGAAAAATCTGTAAAATTCCACCTGTAGTGGAGCAGCAGTTCCGTTCTGGCACATTCAGGCAGTTCAACATTCCAGTTTTGTTCATGTCTCAATGTTCAAAAGCATAAAAAGAAGCCACTGAATTACAAAATCACATCTTGCGACTTGCATATTTTCTGTCTGAACAAATGATCTGAAAGAAAAGCCAAACAAACGGACTTTCAGTGAAAACATAAATTAGCTGAAGAGCTCATCTAATCTAATCTAGTGATCTGACGCCTCTGGATTAAACATACAGTTTATAATGATACAGTTTGAAGTTGATCAGAAATTTAATCTGGAAAAGCGATCAGCCGTTTTGTAAAGTTCATAGATGTTGATACTTTTGTTTGGCTCCATTTTCTAAAAATGTGGACTGGAATTCAGAAGCTGATTAAAAGCTCCAGAGAAAATGTGGCTCCTAACAACCACCTGGAAGAGCTGTCGACCCCAAAACTGCCCCCATCAGATAAACAGCACTTAAAGCTTTCATCTCTGAGAGAGAGGAGAAAATCAAGCTGATCAGATCTGAAAACATCCACAGGTGTTTCTGTCCATCCTTCCACTGTGAGAAGACGACTCAGCGCTGTGGGTCTGAAAGGATGTGTAGCTGTTACCTGTAGAACTTGCTGATTGGGATCTGCAGCTCTGTGTTCTTCACTCTTCATCTGAGAGGATCTGAGCTGGTTGTCAGTTATTGTTCTGTATGTTCCTCACGTCACTCCAGTGAAGTGCGGCGTCATCAGTAAGCGAGTTTAGATCAAAGCCGCGGTTCTGTTTGGCTCGTTAAGATGGACGCTCGGTCCCACAGAGGGAGAACGGAGGTGATGGGGGTTTTACTCTCTCGCTCTCAGAGTCCTGCTGCTCAGGAAGTGCTGACTGGCTGCGCTTCCTTAAACCCCTGGAACTGCATCTGTTCTGTAAACTCTAAATCAGAGTGTGAGACAACCCCCCCCACCCCCCCATGCAGGACTGCCAGGTTCTCCTGTCCCGGCAGAATAAATCATCCTCCATGGGTGAGGGGACGTCGGATCTGCAGATGCCTCGGCTTTGATTAGAGAGATCCGACTCATCAATCACGCTAGCGTCCTGCAGCGCCGCGGCTACCCCCCCCCACACACACGCCGTCTCCGACACGCCACCCATTCATTATAATTAGCACCACGACAGGCCGCATCCGCACACGGGCTCACTCAGTCCAACCTGGCAGAACACGCCTGGGCACCCCCCGTACCCCGCCCCCTTCCCCACCCCTCCCCCGCAATGTTGACGACAAATACGTCCCTCATATATAAAAATAATGTAAACAATGAAGGAAGTCAGGAAACTGAAGAAGCTGAAACACGTCATCGCTAACACACAGTGAAAGTCTCTGTAGAGGATGTCTGGACCCTCACCAGGGGTGCACAAACTTTTGCACACGACTGTACTCACGTTGCTAACGCTAGCTTTGTTAGCGTGTTTTCTAGCATCACCGTAAATCAGCGTTAAATCACTTTTAAATCCTCTGAATCATCACCATGTAAAGAGTTCGCTAAGGGAACCGTAGTTAGCTAGTTAGCTAACGCTAATGTGATTAGCAGGTGTGACCGCAGCTCCAGAGGCCCAGCCCAGCCCAGCCACCTCGTACGTTAGCAGTGCTGTTGACTGGTCAGTTAGTGTCTGCTGAAGAAACATCAACTGGCTACGTAGCATGTAGCCTAGCGTGTTTGTTATCCACTAGAGTGTCCCACCTCTGTCCTTCGTTAATTGACAATATGTTGATGTGATCGCTAATAACTCTTTATAAAGAGTTTATTAAGGAAACACTAACACTGCTAACACTGACGTTATTAGCATAAATCAATAATTAACAGTATATTGATGTGCTGATCGCTATTTTCTGAATTAGCACTTTGTTGGGAGTTAGGGTTGCAGCTTTGTTAGCTAATGCTGATGATATTAGTGAATATGCTGAGATCTCCAGAGTGAGAGTCCCATTTCTGTGTCCGGATGCTGTCAACTGCTAAACCTGAATCACTTTGAGTTCCCTGAGGAAATGTTACTTAGCTCGATAGCTGACGCTGATGTTATTAGCGCGTGTGACATCTCTAGATCGAGGGTCCGGTTTCGCTCCTCTGCGTTATGAACTGCAGGGCATTGACAGAGTGTTGGTTGCTATTTTGTGAAATATCAACTGTAGAGTTTTCGCTAAAGAAACATCAGCTAGCCACGTAGCATGTATGCTAGCAGCGCCAGGATGTACGCGAGGGTCCAGTTTCCCCTCTAAATCATACAGTGACGTTTCTGCTGTGGATCTGAAGAGGAAGTTCAGTCTGAAGAACTCTTGGCCTTCACCTGCGGCGTCTCTGAGGCGTTCTTCAGAAAAACGGAGGAGTGTTTTCTTCTCCGTCCGTCCATCCATCCGTCCGCTCTGCGCTTCGTTTGAAATCCCCCTCTCCTCAGATCGCCCGGGGGGTCTCGCTGTGGTTTTCAGTCATGGCGCTCAGCTTGAAGCAGACTTGTGAGGCTTCCTCTCGCGCTCAGGCTCTTCGCCTCGCGCATCACAAACGGCCCCCTGCTGAATATTAAGCGGCGGCTCACTTTGAGTTTGTCCTTTGCCCGGCGCAGCGAGAGCCTTTTCTTCATTAGGGAGCGCGTTTTAAGACCGCAGTCGACTGTTAGCCACCAGAGAGGGGGGTAAACACGGCCGGCTCGCTCTCAGAAGGCCGCCTGTCCGGCGTCTGTAACGAGAAAAACAAAATCTGCATAATTGGCAAACGCTGGCTGCACACGCTTGTCATTTCCTCCTCAGGTAATGAATCACTGGCTACATACAAACAACAACAGGAGCCACAGGCGCAGAGCTCCGGCAGCCCCCCGCTCCGGGCCTTTAGCTCCTAATGAGTCTGAGCCAACGCTCACAATTAGCAGAAGAGAGCGCAAAGAAAAGTTTAGCGCCGCGCTTCCAGAAACGTCTCTCAGAAAGACCTGACGACGGACGACCTGAGAGACGGAGATAAAAGGAGGAACTTCAGTGGTGGATCAGTGTCGACACGGCAGTTAATCGCCGCATCGGGGTGATAACTTTGATCGTTTGTTTACTTATTTATTCGTTTGTTTGTTTACTTATCTGTGTATGTCCATCTTTACAGTGCTGTATAATAAATGTCATCATAAGAAACGTAAATCGCTGAAACGGAAAAACATTCCCAACTTCAAAGTGTGTTACTTTAGCCAGATTTTATTCCACATACTTTTACTCTGCTCTATTGGCCAACCGGTCAGTTTCTCCTGGTCCACTGAAAGGGCAGTTAGCATGTAAATATGATGTAAAGAAATTCATATATAATAGCTTTCGTGTAATAGGAACTACATAAATGTGAATGTAGTAACTACATAATGCCTACAGGTGGCAGAAGGTATGAGAAAGAACAGCAAATGTTTACCTAACGCTACTCGTAATACAGATCAGTTGATTGTTGGAGTGAAAAAAATGTATCGTTTTCAGAACATTTTATTTCCTGTAGACAAAAAGTCTGTTTTTCTCTAAACTATTGTGATAAAATTGCGATATTGTCAAACGTAATGACCCAAATGTGACATCGCAAACTTTTGTGATCTGATTGCTGTATAAGGAAACAATTTGATGTAATTGTGACGTTATTAACCACCATGATGTAATTGTGACGTTATTAACCACCATGATGTAATTGTGACGTTATTAACCACCATGATGTAATCGCAGTATCATTAACCATCGTAATCTAATTTTGTTATCGTTCACCACCGTGTTCACTACTGTTCACACCACTAAATGTGATATCACTGACCTTTTTAACCTGGTTGTGTCATCATTAACTGTGGTGCAGTTGCGTTATAGTTAACCTTCCTGCTTCAGCTGAGGTGGTGTTAAGTATCCGTTAACTGCTGTGATATAATTTGAATGTTGTTACTGAATCATGAATGATATGATTTATCGTAATGAGTACTGTGTGGTGGTGAGTTGGAAACGATACGCTGTGTGTGTTTTTGTGTGCTGGAGCTCAGAAAACGCGTTTTGGGGACATTTTTGTTTGGAAATCAGGACAGCGGAACCTCTTCAGTGAGGGAACCCGTCCTTAACGAGGCTCAGAGGCCCAGCTAGGATAGACGGAGGTCATGTGCTGAAGCCTTTAGGTTCCTGTGCACAGTCTTTAGCTTTAGCTTTAGCCTCCCTGCACACCTGCTGTGCTCCTTTGTGAAGTGACTGTTAACACTGAGGCCTCTGTTTCAGAGATAATAAGGCATCAAAGCCTGAGGATCACCGCGGACACGCCGCTGATTAGCCACGGAGGTTAGCTTTGATTAGCGCTGTAGCTTTGGAGCTTCCATATTAGTCGCAGATCAGTGAGATCTGACGGAGCCTCTGATTGGTCGTTATACTCTAAGGGCCTCGTTCAGTACGCGGAGTGATGGAGTTTCACTGAGCGCCACCTTCGGGTTGGCATGGTTCAGCGCAGCAGGTCATTTATGTTCAAGTTAGTGCAGTGTGCAGTTCTCTGTGTTCAGGTTAGCATTGCATTCAGGTTAGCATGGCGTAGCGCAGTGTGCAGTTCCCTGTGTTCAGGTTAGCATGGTGTAGTGCAGTGTGCAGTTCCCTGTGTTCAGGTTAGCATGGCGTAGCGCAGTGTGCAGTTCCCTGTGTTCAGGTTAGCATGGCGTAGCGCAGTGTGCAGTTCCCTGTGTTCAGTTTGGCATGGTGTAGCACAGTGTGCAGTTCCCTGTGTTCAGGTTGGCATGGTGTAGCGCAGTGTGTTCAGGTTAGCATGGCGTAGCGCAGTGTGCTGTTCTCTGTGTTCAGGTTAGCATGGCGTAGCGCAGTGTGCAGTTCCCTGTGTTCAGGTTAGCATGGTGTAGCGCAGTGTGCAGTTCCCTGTGTTCAGGTTAGCATGGCGTAGCGCAGTGTGCAGTTCCCTGTGTTCAGGTTAGCATGGTGTAGCGCAGTGTGTTCAGGTTAGCATGGCGTAGCGCAGTGTGCTGTTCTCTGTGTTCAGGTTAGCATGGCGTAGCGCAGTGTGTTCAGGTTAGCATGGCGTAGCGCAGTGTGCAGTTCCCTGTGTTCAGGTTAGCATGGTGTAGCGCAGTGTGCAGTTCCCTGTGTTCAGGTTAGCATGGCGTAGCGCAGTGTGTTCAGGTTAGCATGGCGTAGCGCAGTGTGCTGTTCTCTGTGTTCAGGTTAGCATGGCGTAGCGCAGTGTGTTCAGGTTAGCATGGCGTAGCGCAGTGTGCAGTTCCCTGTGTTCAGGTTGGCATGGTGTAGCGCAGTGTGCAGTTCCCTGTGTTCAGGTTAGCATGGCGTAGCGCAGTGTGTTCAGGTTAGCATGGCGTAGCGCAGTGTGCAGTTCCCTGTGTTCAGGTTGGCATGGTGTAGCGCAGTGTGCAGTTCCCTGTGTTCAGGTTAGCATGGCGTAGCGCAGTGTGCAGTTCCCTGTGTTCAGGTTAGCATGGCGTAGCGCAGTGTGCTGTTCTCTGTGTTCAGGTTAGCATGGCGTAGCGCAGTGTGCTGTTCTCTGTGTTCAGGTTAGCATGGTGTAGCGCAGTGTGCTGTTCTCTGTGTTCAGGTTAGCATGGCGTAGCGCAGTGTGTTCAGGTTAGCATGGCGTAGCGCAGTGTGTTCAGGTTAGCATGGCGTAGCGCAGTGTGCAGTTCCCTGTGTTCAGGTTAGCATGGCGTAGCGCAGTGTGCTGTTCTCTGTGTTCAGGTTAGCATGGCGTAGCGCAGTGTGTTCCGGTTAGCATGGCGTAGCGCAGATTAGCATAGTATTTTCGCTACATTATGCTAACCTGAACATAAATAACAAACAGCATTAGCTTTGTGTTCAAGTTAGCATCGAGTGCTAATGGCTTGTTTCAGGTTTTTCACACTTAAATAAGTGGAAGACTGTAATGTTCTCAAAAACCTCGGCCGCAGCAGCACGTGGCACAGCTGGGGTTTGAATATGAAGCACAGCGACAGTTTTTCTCTGTTTTGTCTGCACTGTGTGATCCTCCTCTTCCTCCTTCTCTTCTTCCTTCTCCTCCTGCTCCTCCTCTTCTTCCTCCTCCACCTCCTCCTCCTCCCACTCCTCCTCTTCTTCCTCCTCCACCTCCTGCTCCTCCTCCTCCTTCTCCCCTTCTTCCTCCTCCTCCTCCTGCTCCTTCTCCTCTTCTACCTCCTCCTCCTCCTCTTCTTCCTCCTCCTCTTCCTCCTCCTCCTCCTCCTTCTGCTCATTCTCCTCTTCTACCTCCTCCTCCTCCTCCTTCTCCCCTTCTTCCTCCTCCTCCTCCTGCTCCTTCTCCTCTTCTACCTCCTCCTCCTCCTCCTCCTGCTCCTCCTCCTGCGGTGCACTGTTAAAACGTGCTGATACACAGAGCTGATAGCGACTCTTTCAGAACCCTGGCAGATCCGCCGTGTGTGTAGCTGCAGGGAGGCCATCCAAATGTGCTTAAACGGTGCAGGAAGGCGTCCAAACAGGCCGGCCAGGCCGACTCCGCCGTGCCCTTTATCATCCCTCCGTCATAATTAACTACTTTAGACTCATCTCTCGCAAAACGAGCAATTAAGAAATGGTGTCTCTTGGCGGCAGATGCTTGGCAAGATTATCACCGTCTCCAACACGAGGAGTGGTCAGAGTGGTCAGGGCAGAGCTGCATATTGCGTACACTGTTCTTTACACTGCACACTGTGTACTGCATTCTTTACCCTGCATACTGTACACTTTACACTGCATACTGTATACTGCATTCTTTACACTGCATACTGTACAATTTACACTGAATACTGTATACTGCATTCTTTACACTGCATACTGTACACTTTACACTGCATACTGCATTCTTTACACTGCATACTGTACACTTTACACTGCATACTGTATACTGCATTCTTTACACTGTATACTGTACAATTTACACTGCATACTGTATACTGCATTCTTTACACTGTATACTGTACAATTTACACTGAATACTGTATACTGCATTCTTTACACTGCATACTGTACAATTTACACTGAATACTGTATACTGCATTCTTTACACTGCATACTGTACACTTTACACTGCATACTGTATAGCTACTATATAATGGATAAGGCACATTGAATATTACATACTTAATACGTATCATATACTGCATACTCTATACATTGTAATAAATGTGCGTACTCTGTATAACGTCTGTTGTATGCTGTGTATTCGTATTAGAGGGTGATTAAAAAGGTCACCCTCACTGCACCTTAATGACTCCTCCTGATGAAGATGAGCTGCAGGCTGGAGTCTGAATTCTGAACTCTGAACCAGCTCAGAGGAACCGAACGCAGAGAGGAGGAGCAGTAAGAGAATTCACTGAGATGAGTCACGTAGGAGTCAGATCTGCTTATTACAGTCAAACATCATCAGGACAGTCGATTCCTGCGTCGTGTTTCACGTTACTGTAATTTCCAGGCGCTACTGCTGAAGCGTCTCGGTCATCTGTCTGTGTAAATGAGTCTGTAGGTGTTTGACTCAATTGTTACTGCACCACAATAGTTACAATACCCTTAACAATTGTGACCCAGTCTTGGTGTCGTGAATGTTTGTGATGTTATTATGATATTGTTTGTTTCGTGATTTACTGAATTAGAGTCTAATCCACTGATTGATTGGATTAGAACTAAACCAGTGAATATGAGGTTAAAATGAAGCTAAAAGACAAACTCTGACTGGCCGGAGTATTTAGCCCTGAGGCACACCAGTGCAGAGAATTCAGCTGCTCACTGGACTGGAAAAGAAAAACCCTCCTGTATTTAAACTTTGGTACCACTTTAGACTAAGACTACCCTTATAAAGCGTTTATGAATGGAATGTTCTTACAGTCTGTTGTTACACTGTTACGCTCTAATGTTAAGATTAGTAAGAACACTCAGATTTGAGGGATTTGTATCTTTCATGTTTAAGAGGACCATAAGTAACTGGTCACCTGTTTCCTGTCCAGCTTTGTGCTGCTGAATCATTAGTCCATGCAGACGATGCACAGACGGAGTGGCCGTCTCAGACCAGGGGGTGATGTCTGATGGACGGTGCCAGCTGTTTGGTCAGAGTCCATTCTCGGGTTTCTTCTCCGTTATTAATATTATATTAACCCCCCCCTCCTGTTATCAATCACTCTAATAGGGTCCACTCCTGCCTCAGATCAATACCCACAATGCTGAAGGTGGAGGGGTGGCCTTCAGAGAGAGGAAACTGTGTCCACTGCAGCACCTCAGTCCTCTTTTACAGTCTCTCTGGAGTGGACTCGGCGGTCAGGGTTTGGTCAAGGTTCAGGATGGAGCTTTATTGCTCTTTAGGCTCATCAGGGCTGGACGAGTGAGGTGGAGGTTTACTGTCCAGCTGGAGGAGCAGCGTTTCATCTGGAGCTTATAAGCTCTGCTTCTTATGAATGAATGCAAACGATTAAATACAGCCTGTTTTATTTATATACAGTGAACACAGTAATGATTTAATGATGATGCTGCCTGTAAATAAATGCAAGACAAAAATTAAACAAACCAAACAGGATTATATTTACACATGGAAAAGAAAATAAACCAGCACTGGAGTCACAACCCAGGATCGCCGTTTACACGCGGAGTAGACACAGCTCACCTACAGTTCCACTCACCACACTGATATCTCACACTCTGCAGTGGGGCTGAAAGATTCATCATTTTTATATCAAAATCACAATTTAAGTGAGCGCAATTTTCAAATCACGAGAGCTGCAGTTTTCAGATTAAAGCAAACATCATCAAAAACACTGTCTTCAGTTTTTAAGTGAGGTAATTTAAAGTATTAACACAGAGCTTCTGAGCTACCTCTAGATAAGTTCGACCAATCAGAGGCAAGCAAACCTCTGTGTGTTGTGACATCACAACCACAAATTACTGGTAGTCTGGTGCGCAAGGCAAGTTCACTGGTACAGCACCTTTCAGACACTGCGGTCATTCAGAAAGCTTTAAATACAGATAATTCAAATTCATTTAAAATGTAATAAAGGAGAAGATAAATTAGAAACATGATAAAAACGCAGATTTTAAAAGAGAAGAATCTTTAAACTAAGAATCAAAATACCAAAGAAATTAGAATAATAAACAGTAGAGAACAGTGGGGACTACATTCAGGGTTCGAGCCTCAATCCAGAAAAAAATGGGTATTCTCGCGTTCTTGGCAAGAAAAACAGGCCTGAATCTTAATTTCTAGAAAATAATCGCAATTTAAAATGCAGTCGCAACAGAAGTAAAAACAAATCGTAAGTAGATGTTTTCCCTGAATCGCTGAGCCGTACTTTACAGCACAGCATTAAAATACAAAACACAGAATATTATTAAGAGCAATTATAACATCACACATTCAGTACAGAGATTCAGTTTCGTTTTTGTTTTATTAAGGCATTTTGTCTGTTCCACTGTGCACTGTAGAACAGTTTATAAATTGAGTTAACTTTGAATAATAACAGAATAAGAGTCTGTGTTTTGTGTTGTGTGGACATTCAAATAACTCCAACTTTAGGGCAGCCCAGTCATTTTGAGTTTAAACCCACATTTTTTATTGTGTCACTGAAATTCCTAATGAGAAAATAGAGATTTGTACAATCTGAGTATTTTAATATTTCATATCAGCATCACTGAAAGCTTCCTGTTGGTCTGCTGTCTCACACTGGAGCTGCCCTGTGTAAGTTTTGGGGATTTGGAGACCCCTGTGGTGGAAGTGTGTAACTGCACACTGCGGCTGCTTCTCCCAATTCAAAGAGGAATTAAATTTTAAAAGTCTGTTATTCTGGGCGATAAAGCATTGACTGGCTCACAAAATGAAACATTATGAATCTCTACAGAACAGACTGTACAGTTGTGTGCAAAAGTTTGTGCACCCCAGGCTGTTGATTTTCTGTGTGAATAAGTTTACACATCCTCTACAGATACACGCTTCTGCACATTTTAATTCAGTTACTGTTTATTTACTGAATTAAACATTAAATGTGATCTGTGCAAAAGTTATGGCACATTTTATATTTTATATCTTATTTTTTCCTAATATGTTAAACTCAGTTTTATTTAGCACCAAAATTAGCAGAAAAATATCCATATTTCAGTGTGTTCTCTGTCCTGCACACTGCGCCAAAGCAACGGGCTGTGATTGGTCGATGGGCATGTCAGTCAGACGTCCCCCTGAGCAGGTGGGCGGGTCTTCACTGCGTTCTAAGTTTCATTAGACTGGACGTGCCCTATCTGAGGATAATGTGGTCTGTCTCTGTCTCTGTGGCCGCGGCTGTGTTCATTGCGATGTTCTGAGGATCTGGACCAACTTTAACCCACTGAACTGCAGATGTTTATCTGGGTGACCAGATAAACATACTGACCAGTTACAGCATGTTGCGGTGTATTTTTATCCTGGGTGGAGCTGCTGAACTTTAGACCACTGTTAGATCAGGACTGCAGCGCTGACCCCCATACAGACACGGAGGCTTTAAAGGACTCAACCTACAGCAGTTTAGCTCCACCATTCAGTCTACAGCAGTTTAGCTCCACCATTCAGTCTACAGCAGTTTAGCTCCACCATTCAGTCTACAGCAGTTTAGCTCCACCATTCAGCTACAGCAGTTTAGCTCCACCATTCAGTCTACAGCAGTTTAGCTCCACCCATTCAGCTACAGCAGTTTAGCTCCACCATTCAGTCTACAGCAGTTTAGCTCCACCATTCATTCTACAGCAGTTTAGCTCCACCCATTCAGTCTACAGCAGTTTAGCCCCACCATTCAGTCTACAGCAGTTTAGCTCCACCATTCAGTCTACAGCAGTTTAGCACCACCCATTCAGTCTACTGCAGTTTAGCACCACCCATTCAGTCTACAGCAGTTTAGCCCCACCATTCAGTCTACAGCAGTTTAGCTCCACCATTCAGTCTACAGCAGTTTAGCTCCACCATTCAGCTACAGCAGTTTAGCTCCACCATTCAGTCTACAGCAGTTTAGCTCCACCATTCAGCTACAGCAGTTTAGCTCCACCATTCAGTCTACAGCAGTTTAGCTCCACCATTCAGTCTACAGGAGTTTAGCTCCACCATTCAGTCTACAGCAGTTTAGCTCCACCATTCAGCTACAGCAGTTTAGCTCCACCATTCAGTCTACAGCAGTTTAGCTCCACCATTCAGTCTACAGCAGTTTAGCCCCTTATGTTGAAGTTATAAAGAGTGCTTTTGTGACTGTGGCCAATCAGAACTGAGCCCATTAACATAAATCAGTCTTAAAGGCACGGTGTCAGGCTGTTTAAGTGTATGAAGAGAAGTTAAATGCACTGTGACGTATTTAGGTTCATTAATGAGTCTGAGTGAAACGCTGGGTATGGGCTCTTTAACGTTCCTGTGAACTTGTGCAGGGCGTGACGTTCGAGGCGTGTGGGCGTCGTCTCTGGTCTGAAGCTCTGATTATAATTTGCCGTGCGCTGCTCGGAGGAGAAAGTGATATGATTGGATGTGACACGTAGGTAATGGCCTTTCAAATTATTTCCCCCGTTCTCAATTAGCCCCCGCAGGCCTGATTAATCACCCCCTCTAAGGCCATCAGCTCGGCCCTGACCCGCACAAACACCGGCCCTACTCTACCACACGGACCATTAGCCTTCCTGCTACGGATCGACTGCTTTCCCCCGTAATGTGGTGACCCTCAGGGACTGGGGGGCTCGGGGGGGCTCCACACGTTAGCTCTGGGTAAACTCCCTCACTGATGAGCTTTAAAGGGCCCATATCCCACAATTCTCCTCTGTGTTATTATGTTCCTCTGAGCTCCACTTTCACTGCTTGGGTGGCTTTAAGTGGCAAAAACAATCATCAGTCATTTCTACATGATCAGCTTTAAGACTGGTTTATGTAAATGAACTCTGTTCTGATTGGCAGTCCTGTATTGTGCCTAATTTAAAAACCAGTCTGAGCAAAATCACTCATTAAAACGTGTAAATAGGTGGAGCTAAACTGCTGTAGGGTGAATGGTGGAGCTAAACTGCTGTAGCTGAATGGTGGAGCTAAACTGCTGTAGCTGAATGGTGGAGCTAAACTGCTGTAGCTGAATGGGTCGTATTTAAATTTGTTCACATTTGTGACATCACAACCATAATGCACTCCAGATGGCGGTGTAGGAGTGAACAGTATGTTTGGAGAGTGAAGATAAAATCTAGGGAGTCCATGTGGTTCCAGGTGAAGTGCATGCTGGGTAGTGTAGTGTCATGGTCCGTGTGCAGGTGATCTGTCCAGTTTGTGTTCGACCTGTGTGACTGATCCACTCTGAGTGGATGTTCCTCCACAGTGCGCTGATGCCGGATCTCCTCAGATCCAGAACGTGGACTCAGGTTTTAATCATTTATATGCAAATGATTTATAATTTAAGCACCGTTAGATGGGGGCAGAGCGGCGGCGTCCTTGACTCTGAGACAGCAGAGCGGGTGTGTGTTACAGAGCGCTGGGGGGCTGTTATTACTTAAATAAATGGAGGTGTAATCACGGGTCTCTCTGCTGCCGTGGAAACGCTGAGAGAGACCACACACACACACACACACACACACTCTCACACACACACACACATGCCTGTGATGGAAACACCACACACGTGTGGGTGTCTGCTACAACAACAACATAAACAACAACAGCAACAACAACAACAACAACAATAATAATAATAATAATAATAATAATAGTAATAATAATAGTAATAATAATAATAAAATAGGAACGTGTATTTCCTGAAGAAAATCCAGAGTGATTGTGCAGCTTAAGCTTCTCCATTGTTGATAGGAGGTTGTTAGGGTGGTTGCTATGGTACTTTATGTTTTTGTGTTGGTTTTGATATATTGATAGGTTGCGAGGGTGTTGCTAGGCAGTTGCTATATTGTCCCAGGTGGTTGCTGAAACATTGCTAAGCAGTTACTATGGTATCTTAGGTGGTAGTGTGGGTGTTGCTAAGCAGTGCATATGTGATTCCAGGTGGTCGCTAAGATGTTGCTATGTGGTTACTGTGGTCTTGGAGACAGTTGTTAGGTGATTGCTATGGTGTCTCTGGTGGGTGATGTAGGGATTTGCTGTGGTGTTCCAGGTGGTTTCTAGGGTACTGTTACATTGTTGCTATGGTGGTCATATCTCTGGTGGTAGCTACAGTGTTTCTATGTGGTTGCTATGGTATTGGATGTGATTGCTAGGGCACTGCTAGGTGGCTGCTATGGGGTCCTGGGTGGTCGATGTTTGGTGGTTGATGAATTTTCATTAAGATGAAACTGTAGTTTTTCAGTCAGAAGTGAGAACTCGAACCTGTCCAAACTGAAAGTACATCAAACGTACAATGAACGTAATTCACTCTGTACCTACAGCATTAATACGTAATTCTATTTGAAGTGTGTATTAGATCTTTTAACGATATCAGGATTGAGCTGCTGTCCGTCAGTGTGAATGAGTCTGGCTTTAGAGTGAGTGTTAATACTGTAATGCAGTAGTGCTGTAGTGCTGTGTGGGTGGGTGGGGGGGGGTGTTCAGTAAACCAGCCGTGCTGTCTGTAAACACATCAGAGGAAGCTGCTCACTCACTGTGTGTTATATTGTTTAGTTGTTTGTGTTTGTCGGCCCGCCGGGGATCTGAGAGTAACAGAGCAGAACCTGATGAGCTCAGAGGCTGATTACCGAGGAGAGAGTAAATAAGGCAAAGATAGACGCTCACAGAGACAGACACACTCATAAAATCAGCACCTTCTGTTACCTCACACTGTAATTAAGGGTATCGTACAGTCTCTGTATCGCAGTGTCTACATTTAGAGTCAGTTACTCATTCAGCCTAATGAGAAACTGTAGAACAGACTCAGTTTATATCACAATACCTACATTTAGAGTCAGTTATTCATTCAGCCTAATGAGAAACTGTAGAACAGACTCAGTTTATATCACAATACCTACATTTAGAGTCAGTTATTCATTCAGCCTAATGAGAAACTGTAGAACAGACTCAGTTTATATCACAATACCTACATTTAGAGTCAGTTATTCATTCAGCCTAATAAGAAACTGACT
>NW_023495296.1:160000-177500 GCF_904425465.1 Colossoma macropomum | reverse complement strand
TTAAACGTTAGAGCTGTTTAATCTGTATGAAATAGAACACTTCGGTAATGAAAACTGCCGTATCCCAGCATTCCTAACATACACGTTTTGTTTGAAGGTGAAAGTATGTTAATGCTAACATGGCTAAATGCTAACAGCTAGCAGTGAGCTGAACTCCAAAGACAGAAGCTGATTGTGGGTGAAGCAGATAAACGATGAGCTTCACTGAATCTGGATTTGAGCGACTATTTTTCCCCTAACAGACAAGAATTTTGAACCCCCAGAATTTAGATTTTGAAACATTCAGTCCTGGACCCACCAGGACCCCCTGTGTTTTGCACCTTGGTATTACTTTATATTCACACAGGCAAAATATCACCAGCATTTTGCTGTATATGATCATGTGAAACAAACATCTGGGTTTATAGGAAATACTGTCTGGCCCTGCTGTGATTGTATTGAGTGTTTTATCACCGAGGAGATGCGTAAAAACGTTAATACAGACGTCCTTCATAATCTAATCCAGACTGAATGAGGCTTCTGTGGAACAACACAGCAAAGTGACCGGATGAAAAAAGGCATTTCACCTAGAAAACCTACAGAAACGCTTCCTGTGTCAGATTCGTCCGTTCATTGTTTGGCGTTAGCGTTAGCTGCTCTAAACTCATGCTAGCGCGCTTGCTTGGGGCTGAAAGTGAAGCTGTGAAAAGTCTAGGAGTGATTATAGAAACGTTTATGCTAAAATAGTTCACTTACCTTAACAAGTGAAAAGACACCTAGCACAAAACGGCTACAGAGGCCCTTTCTATACCTGAGACTCATTAGCAGCTGAAACTCATGCTAGTTTGCTTGAAGTGACCTCTGAGTGATCTGGAACTGATTACAGAGACTAAATGCTAAAACTAGCCTTCTTAGCTTAGCGGCTTGGCCTGGTAGAGTCAGCCAGGACGTTTGGTGTCTACAGTTTGCAGCTAACAAGAATAGAAGCTTATCAGCTGCCAGTTAGCATCACGCAGGCCTCCATCATCACATACTCGCCTCAGACTGTCCTCAGTGCCTCAAACAGTCTTGATAATGTAGTTTTCTGACTGTATAATGAACTGTAGTCTATAAACATGGACTAAAGTACCGGCCCAATTCAAACTTCAAGGCTGCCAATACTGTTTTTAGCTTTGTGATGTAGTTTTGAACCTG
Source organism: Colossoma macropomum (assembly GCF_904425465.1). NCBI lineage: Eukaryota > Metazoa > Chordata > Actinopteri > Characiformes > Serrasalmidae > Colossoma > Colossoma macropomum. Next base: position 176,327 of record NW_023495296.1, on the reverse strand, counting down.
TTAGCTACATTAGCTTTGTGGCTTCAGAGCCTGGCGCCTGTAACGGTGCACCATTTAAGGTGGAATGAAAACTCGAATAGGAAGCTGGTGAAAAAAAAAGGCGCAAACTTTTTGTTGTTTCTCCAAACTGTTGTTTCAAAGCTCCTGTTATTCATAACAGTGGACAAAAGCTCAGCACACGGCCGTAAACGGGTCCAGACGCTGGTCTGTTTCTGTGTGGCGGCTAAATGAACACTGTAAAAGTTTTCCGAGAGTTCCAGGCGGCGTGACCTGCCGCTGAATGAGCTTACTGAAGTCAATCAGGGCTGATTGTGTGAAACGACGCCCCTGCTGAACTAATAGCAGCTGTTTTTTTATCCGTTTCTGCAGCCAGTGAGGATAATTAGCACTAATAGAAGTGTCCTTGAGGAGCGGCGAACGCCGGGTTTGAGCTGGTTTCACAGCCGGTCGTGTGGAAAAGAGCGGCGCAGTAATCGGTTCTGATGTTCTTCTGAGTTCGTCTGAGAAGACTGGTCTAAACCAGCTCTCAGCGCCAGTCGGCCGGTCTGAGAACGTGCTCGATACACATCTTCAAACATCTGCGGAGAACCTGACGCTGAGCTCACCACCCTCACACGGAGGACTGAGACTTCAGCATGTCTGAGTGAAGCTCCTCTCCATGAGGATCAGGCTGTGTAGAGTGGAGGTTCTCACTGCTGCTGAGCTGATCTACTCAAATGTTTAGGGTACACTGTCTGGGTCAGTCTGCCAAAATACAGAGTCCTTGAAATCAGAACCAGACTTGAACAGGTACATCTGTCCATAATGAGATAGACGGACAGACAGACAGACAGACAGACAGATTGATTGATTGATCATTACTTTATTGGTCCCCAAAGGGAAACTGCACTGTTGAAGCAGCAACTGACATAAATTACCAGCACACATAATGTCAAGTCGTTTCTGACCCCTGGCGACCGTATAAACAGTGGTTTTCCAGGATGTCCGGTCTTCCGTTTGGGTCTCCAGGACATTCCTCCGGTTCTCCAGAGCTGACTGAGTGCGGTCATTTTCTCTGCTGGACGCAGTTTATTGCAGGCTTCAGCTCGGTGAAATAATGGCTGTTAGCACACAGCGCTGTGCCTGAGGAGTCATAGCGGTTGAGTGATCCATCAGCAAGAAGGGAATTATTAGTATTATTATTAGTATTATTATTAATATTGTTGTTGTTGTTGTTGTTGTGGGGACCTTTCCATCTGCTGGTGGCCTCTGTGGGTTTAGTTACACACATCGTCCAAACACTTTAGTTTTAATGAAGGTGCTCTCTGCCACTGCTGGTCAGTGACTCCAGCACTGCTGTCCACTTAAACCCAGAACCAGACCACTAAAAGCTGCAGTCCATCATGGGTGGAAACGGACCTAAAAGGTTCTCCGCCAAGCTCTTTTATAAATTCCCGTTCCACCTTAAATGGTGCCTGGCGCCTGTAACTGTGCACCATTTAAGGTGGAATGGAAACTCGAATAGGAAGCTGGTGAATATGGAAATTTGAGAATCGTTGTTTAACTGATCCCAAACAGGATAAATTCACCAAATGGATCAAAATCAACGCTGGAGAAATAAACACCACTCTTCACTATGAAGCAGAGTCCGATCACCACAAACACATCTGCCCAGATGACAGAACCAGCTAATTTAGACGGCTGAGATGTTCAAAGGCCGGAAAACAACACAGCAAACTTAAAAACATAACACTGATCATCAAAGCCCAAATCATTCTGCCATTAGAAATGCTTATGGTCCATTCGTGTCTCACCTTTGATTCCCTGAATAACGTTAGATATTTACCTCAGCATTGTCACAAAGTCAGTTTCAGCCAATGAAGTTAAAAGAGCACTGGAGACACCAAACTCACAGAAAACGATGTTCACTTTTTTCAAGGTTCTTTAGTGAACAAAATGGTTCTTTATAGAACCAAGAACACTTAAAGAAACCTTTGCACTACTAAAGAGATCTTTTCATCATGAAAGACGTCAGACTGATGGACAGTGTGCTATAGATGGTCCTCTATAGAATGTTTTTGAAAAGGGTCTATATAGCACCAAAAAAGGTTCTTCTGTTGTAACAAACCTGACACCATAACAATAGAAGAACCCTTTTTGAAAAGGATGTATATAGAACCGTTTACAGCACATTCTCCATCAATTTGAAGAACCACTTCTCACTTCTTCACTTCAATCATGAAAAAGGTTCTTTGAGTGTTTCTGGTTCTATGTAGAGCCATTTTCTTTACTGAAGAACCCTTAAAGAACCATCATTTTTATGTATGTACAGGATGGAATGTCACTTTAAAACATCTACAGTCAAATTCACGGCGCACTGATGACGGAATGAAGGTTTAGCGACAGCAGCGGTTACTGTGCAGTGATTGGAGGGCTGAGAAAAGAAGGCGGAGTTTGGCAGAGAGGGAACGATGTGACTGGTCCCACCGACAGCAGTCACAGGAAACAAATCAAATCTTGGGTGAGTCTGGGTGGGCCGAGGAGGAGGAGGAGGAATAAACGAATCTCATTAAAAAAGGGCCAATCAGAGGGCTGAATTACCCAGGGGCCCCTGGTCTTCAGCCCAGGTAAACCTGCGCATTAAACCACGCTGACTGTTGTTATTATTAAACAGACAGAGTAATTACTGGGTTATTATGATAACTGTTTTAATTATTCTCACACGTTAGAATCAGCTATAAAACGCGTACGTGGTTATCAGACGTTTTCACTGATTCAGATTTCTCGGATTATAAAACCTGAAACAGCAGATTTTCATGGTGAATATTGTGAATCTGTTGCTCCTGCTGAGATCTGAGTAACAGCTGTAATCACTAATTAGATTGATTAGACTGGATTAGCGTTTGGTGACCCTGAGGACGTCCACTCTGACGGCCTTCTCTCCGACGCTCCGGCTCTGTTTGGCCGTAATGTCTGAGTGGTTTGTGTCCAGCAGCTGTGAATGAGAGTGAGTGAGGAGGAGATCTGGCCGTCATGGAGATTTAGACAGATGAGCTTCGGGGTAATTGGAGTGTGATGGTCATCAATCACACGCGGCCGGGCCGTCCAGCCTGGAGTGGACCATCATTTTCCTGATTTTCAGAGACAGTCTATACAGAATGAAGCCAGAGAGTCTGCAGCATGTGGCGCAGGGCAGATCGCTGAGAACCAAACCACAGGTCCAAACATATCACATCATATTAGATGAGTTTAGTGCTGGTCATTTGGGTCATTTGAAATGTTTAATGCTGGGCATTTGATGTGCCTATTACTGGTCATTAAGGTTATTTGATGTGGTCAGTGCTCAGCGCTAACCTGCTGAAATGACCTGAATGGCCCTGAGTCCTGCAGTGGTGAGTTAGTGCTGGTCATTTGACGGGTCAGTGCTCAGCACTAACCTGCTGAAATGACCTGAATGGCCCGAGTGCAGCAGTGGTGAGTTAGTGCTGGTGATTTGACGGGTCAGTGCTCAGCACTAACCTGCTGAAATGACCTGAATGGCCCTGAGTCCCGCAGTGGTGAGTTAGTGCTGGTCATTTGACGGGTCAGTGCTCAGCGCTAACCTGCTGAAATGACCTGAATGGCCCGAGTGCAGCAGTGGTGAGTAGTGCTGGGTACAGCAGGCTGGATTATCCTGAGGCTTTAGTTCCTCAGTTGGTGCTGCTGTAGTTAAACAGCTGGTAAAGCCGTCTGAGCGTGTGCAGGATTTACGGTGGGAGATATGGAGATGTGATTTAAGCAGGAGGAGGAGGAGGATTACCACATCCTGCTCAGGGTGGGGGGGGGATTAAGACTCCTTGCTGGGGCTGTTCTGTTATGACCTCACTTCCTGTCACTTAGCACAGCACAGAAAAATACAACGGCTCAGTTTACACAGCATAACACAAACACTGATACACACCCAGGTGTCACAGCGACCAGAGATATTCAGAAATATGGAGATCAGCTTTAAACGATGCAGAGAAAAACAAACAGCAGCTAATATTTTATTTATTTATGTCAGCGTTTTGGTCAGTGCAGTCAAAAATTTTTGATGACATCATCACAAGGCCTTAAAATGAGAGGGGAAGAAATTCATAAGTCATTTTCTGTCATTTGTTTGTTGTGAATTTCTAACAGCGTGTAAAGAGCAGCTGCTGTGTGGAAGAATAAAAATCAATGTTTTTTAGACAGCTTCAATATAACGTCTGATTATGAGCTTGACCAGCCAACGTTCCCCTCTCGCCAACTGTTTCTCTTAGATTTTGCTGATCTGGCGGTTTAAAAGCAGCCCATCGCTCAGTAATTGATACTGAAGGTCAGTGTCTCTGGACGGGCAGCGTTATTTAGGGTCAGAGTTTCCTCTTTAATGTTCTACACTGGCAGCTCTTCAGTTTGAAGTGAAGATGATGGTGATGGGACACCAGCCAGTCGGGAATCTGTACCAGCAGCGAGAGCGCGTTAGACCGCGGAGCGCATGGCGGAGGACGAGTCCCCGAGGCCGTAAATAGCTTTGTGTTCCAGGTAGAAAAGTCCTGGCACCCCCTGAATAGTCTGAGCGGAGAGGCTGTGGGGAACCGAGGCTAATTTTGCACTTCATTCAGAGCGGCTGGTGGGCCGAGGCTGAGGCGAGGGGATCCGGTTCGGTCTGAAAGAGAAGCTTGGAGCTCTTCCATCAGAGAGATGGAGTGGTTTAAATACAGACGCTGCAGCGCTGCTGGAAGACTCCGGTTACCTGCTAAAGCCCCGGCTCTGTGGATCTGCTAACCTGCACTGAAAGCATTAAAGCGAAAGTTCAGCGAAGATCTGATTCCCCCAGTTTACCCACCACTTACACTAAATGACGTCGATCAGCCAGACATGTTGGTCCATGTTTAATATTTGCTTCTTTAGTTTTAGCACTGGAGCTGTGAGGCTAATGTACCCAGTCATAGCATTGTGCAAATGAGCTAGCATCATCCAAAATGGTACAATAGTCCAGACAAAGGTTGTGCTTTAACGGCAGATTTGAATCTGCTAGTTTGCTTAGTTTCATCACTGGAGCTACGAGCTTAATGTAGCCAGTCATTAGCACAGCAAACCATTAGCATCATAAAAACCAGCTACCATCATCCAAAATAAAAGTGCAGACAAACTTTGTGTTGCGCTACTTTAGTTTGCTTATTTTTAGCACTGGAGCTGTGAGGCTAATGTAGCAAATGACAATGATTATCATTGTGCTAGTTAGCATCATACAAACTAGCACCAAAGGACAGAATATATGCTACTTCAGTTTTAGCAGTGGAGCTATGAGGCTATTGTAGCTAACAAGCAATGGAATCTAAATGTGTACCAGTTAGCACAGTGCACAGTAATTGGCGTCATACAAATTAGCATGAAACAGAATTTAGATTTTAAGATGAGCTCTACTGCTGGTTTAGCTGTGTGATGTCCAGTATCTTTAATATTAGTAAGTTAATAATAATAACCACTTGATGATGTGGTTTCTGACCCTGTAAGATACACTGTTAGCTATAAACGTGGACTAAAGTACATTAGCATAGATAAAAATGCCAGTAAGATGCATCTGGAAGCTTGAATGTTGTTCATATTTTGGCACTGAAAACGTTTGAAATTGCTTATATTGATAATTGTTATTTGGCTGTAACTCCTACAGCATAGATTAATGTATTCCGTATATGAGACAGTGAAATGTAGCATCATGTTAGCATCGTTTTCTAAACGTATCTGCAGCTGGACTGAGTTCACAGTGACCTCGGCCGTGTAAAGAGCAGAGTACGCCTGGTGAAACGGGTGAAAACTGGGTAAAAGGTGTTTCACTCAGTGAAGTGTACAGCAGTAGAGATCTAGCCTGGCTAACACAGCGGTAGCAGCCTGAGCAGCTAACACTGCGAGTGGGTCAGACTCCCAGCCGTGTTTACAGACTGAATTAGCCGCCGCGGTGACGAGCGCTGGCTGAGCGCCCTGTCGCTCGTTAGCAGCAGCGCCGGATTTAGCGCCGCCAGCCGTCTGGATTTAGCGTTAGCTGGATTTAGCGTTAGCTTGGGGCCCCCTGTCAGCGCTCTTGTTATCATATGAAGTTCCGGCTCCAGTTCCTGATCCGGTCCTGACGTTCAGAGTGCCGAGCGAGCAGGTCAAACTCGGACACCCCGTTTGATCTGCAGCAGCAGCCCCCCCAGGGGGTGGGGGGTGAGCAGGGGTGAGCGGGGGTGAGCAGGGGTGAGTGGGGTCGAGTGGGGGTGAAAGGCAGCGCTGGACCTATAACGCTGTAATACCTGTCATAGACATGACACGACATTCCTGCAGAGACATGAGGACTTTTATTACAGCACTCACAGTCAGAGTGGACTCAACACCGGTCACTGTAAACACACTCAGACAGACAGGACAGATCAGGAGGGAGAAGAAGAGGGAGAACAGGAGGGAGGAAAAGAGGGAGAACAGGAGTGGGACAGTAGGAGAATAGGAGAGAGAACAAGAGAGGGAACAATGGCAGAACAGTGGGAGAATGAGGAGAGGACAGGAGGGAGGACTGGGGAGGACAATGGGAGAACACTGGGAGAATAGAAGGGAGGACAGGAAGAAAAACAAGAGGTGGACAGTGGGAGAACAGGAGGGAGAACAGGAGGGAGGACAGTGGGAGAACAGGAGAGAGGACAGTGGGAGAATAGGGAGAGAACAGTGGGGAGAACAGGAGGGAGGACAGTGGGAGAATAGGGAGAGAACAGTGGGGAGAACAGGGGGGAGGACAGTGGGAGAATAGGGAGAGAACAGTGGGGAGAACAGGAGGGAGGACAGTGGGAGAATAGGGAGAGAACAGTGGGGAGAACAGGGGGGAGGACAGTGGGAGAATAGGGAGAGAACAGTGGGGAGAACAGGAGGGAGGACAGTGGGAGAATAGGGAGAGAACAGTGGGGAGAACAGGAGGGAGGACAGTGGGAGAATAGGGAGAGAACAGTGGGGAGAACAGGGGGAGGACCAGAAAGATATGGAGGGAAAAAAGAAACAGAACTAGAAATAAAACTCCAGTGATGTTGATTTTCTACAGAGAACTCAATTAAATATGGAACTTTTTCTGCTCATTTTAGTGCGTAATTTGTACTTTTGCTTACAAATTGGAAAACATAAAAAGTGCCATAACTTCTGCACAGGCCGCATTTCACTAGTCCTTTATGGTTTAAAACAGTAAGTGTTATTATAGTGCACAGTAGTGAGTCTCTATAGTGATTTACACTCAGAGCATCAACGACATGGAGTCAGACCAGGGGTGCACAAACTTTAGGACTGTAAATGTGAGTAAAACCTTTATGAGTAATATCTGAGGTGGATCTCCAAAGATGGTCTGTACAGACTTACATTCCTAAAATATTCAAGACTAACACATCATCTCCTCTAGAAACAAAAACAAGTATTTCTGAAAAATGCAGGGCGTCCCAAAAAAACTGACCTCATTTGAGATGTGAGTATCTGAGTAACTACACGTCAAACGAAATTAAACAGGCTTCATGTTGAACAAGACAAGATTAATCATCAAAATTCGAACAAGAAATTCAGAGGGATGTAGGTTTTATAACCTGTTCGAGCATTTTCTAACACACACAAAGGCTTTTCGTTTCTAGTGAACGCCGTTCTTCAACCTGAAAAACAACATTAAAAATTAAACTCAGTGAGTTTTTACAGATTTTGTTGACATTTGAGATCATTTGAGGGAGAATTGGCTGTTATTAGGCTACAAAATGATGTCAGTTTTTTGGGACACCTGTACTTATTAGCAAATTTCTAATTCAGGGCATCAAACGTTGAGGAGAGTTTCTAAGGTAACCCTTAGCTGGGTAGCTAACACTGTAGCGCATGCTAGCAGGTGCGGTGTGTCTTCAGCCCATATTTCCTGGACAGGAGTGCGGACAGCAGCTCCGTTTGATGTGACGGTATCTGACACGGCGACAGCCTCTCTGGGACCGTCCTTCTCCTTCGCTCCTCGTCTCTGAAACCAGGCCAGCCGGAGCCGCGTCGCAGGGCCGCTAGCGCGCTAGCACACGTGCCAGCTGCTAAATCCAGCGCAGCGAGGTCTGCCAGAACCCCGGTTCTCATTAAAATGCTGTGATGGTGCTGCTGGACCCTCATACAGGCACAAACTGTCCCACCTGAGCAGAACAGAGCCCACAGGCTAAGCGCTAAGAGCTAAGCGCTAAGCACAGCCAGTTCAGGCTAATGTCACTGAGTTAGCTCTTTGGAACAGGCCCTGAATGAGAATGTGATGTTCTCTGTGAGGGTGAAGTCACTCAGGTCAGGTGTTTTTCAGGGACGTTAGAGGCGAATTTCAGATTTAGCTCCGTCCTCCAGAGGAAAAGAGGAAAAAAAGAAAAGAGGAAAAAAGAAAAGTGGAAAAGAGGAAAGTGCTTTAGGTTTGAAGGGATGAGCTCATATTTCAGGTTTAATATTCACTCAGGCCGAACGCGGCGCGCAGACATTTCCTTTGTGTGCGGCTAACGGCCGGAGTGGAAGCGGCAGCTAATGACACGGCACTGATTTTTAAATGGTTAGCCGCCGCCGCCGCTCTGAGCGCCCCACAGGCAATGACCATCACACTTACCTTCTGTGTCCTCCACAGCGTCCTAAAATAACCAGACTCGCACACCTCCAGCTCCCGCCGCGGCGTGGGCGCTAAGCTAGCGCTGGAATTTATTTCTGAGACTGTCTCTGTCTGCACGTTGACGTTAGCCGTTAGCATGGTTTTACCTTTCTCTCCCTGCAGATCAGCATCGTTTGTTTCTGTTTAACACACACTGCTGTTCACAAATCATATTAATATGTATCTTAATAACAAAAATATCAATAATAACAATAATAAATAATTTATCAACAGTAATCTGAGTTCTACACATTACAAAAAAAGGTCTGACGTTTTATTCAATATATCATGTGATTTGGAGACAAAAGAAGTAAATGAGAAATAATACACTGTTGTCTATTTACAATATTTCTACTGTAAAATTTAAAAATAATTATCAAATTCTTGATTTCTTGAGAATTGATTATCATTCAAAACACAAGTTATTCTGCATGTAAATTTTTTGGGAATTTCATTCTGGATATTAATTTTATTAGAACTTCATTCTGGATGTTAATTTTATTAGAACATCATTCTGGATATTAATATTATTAGAACTTCATTCTGGATATTAATTTTATTAGAACATCATTCTGGATATTAATTTTATTAGAACTTCATTCTGGATATTAATTTATTAGAACATCATTCTGGATATTAATTTTATTAGAACATCATTCTGGATATTAATTTATTAGAACTTCATTCTGGATGTTAATTTTATTAGAACTTCATTCTGGATATTAATTTATTAGAACATCATTCTGGATGTTAATTTTATTAGAACATCATTCTGGATATTAATTTTATTAGAACATCATTCTGGAGGTTAATTCTATTAGAACATCATTCTGGACATTAATTTATTAGAACATCATTCTGGATATTAATTTTATTAGAACTTCATTCTGGATATTAATTTATTAGAACATCATTCTGGATGTTAATTTTATTAGAACATCATTCTGGATATTAATTTTATTAGAACATCATTCTGGATGTTAATTTTATTAGAACTTCATTCTGGATATTAATTTATTAGAACATCATTCTGGATGTTAATTTTATTAGAACATCATTCTGGATATTAATTTTATTAGAACTTCATTCTGGATATTAATTTATTAGAACATCATTCTGGATGTTAATTTTATTAGAACATCATTCTGGATATTAATTTTATTAGAACATCATTCTGGATGTTAATTTTATTAGAACATCATTCTGGATGTTAATTTTATTAGAACATCATTCTGGATATTAATTTTATTAGAACATCATTCTGGATATTAATTTTATTAGAACATCATTCTGGATGTTAATTTTATTAGAACACCATTCTGGAGGTTAATTTATTAGAACTTCATTCTGGAGGTAAATTTTATTAGAACTTCATTCTGGAGGTTAATTTATTAGAACTTCATTCTGGAGGTTAATTTATTAGAACTTCATTCTGGATATTAATTCATTAGAACATCATTCTGGATGTTCTCCAGCTTTCTTAGTCAGTGTAGAATGTTCTACAGCTCTGTTCTTCTGTCTGATGTAGCATTTCTACACTTTTGTTTACAGCTAATTATTTAGAACTTACCTCTAATAATTTTAGAATATGATCATGATTTTCAGTAAATTCTTCTGCCAGATTACCTTCGTATGGCTGAAAGCGATGAATCCATCACCATCATTATTCATCCACGATTTGATTTTTAATCTGCGGGTTCTCCATGCTCGGCCTGTTCTATTGACATTAGCACTGTTCTAGTTGACACCAGTCCATTTCCATGTGATTTAGCGCTGAGCGCTAGCCTGACCCGGCTGCTGAACGATGGTGCATGAAGAAGCGTCGCTGGCTAACTGCCCTCCGCCACTCTCTAACTGCCCTCCACCTCTCTCTAACTGCCCTCCGCCACTCTCTAACTACCCTCCGCCGCTCTCTAACTGCCCTCCGCCGCTCTCTAACTGCCCTCCGCCACTCTCTAACTGCCCTCCACCTCTCTCTAACTGCCCTCCGCCACTCTCTAACTACCCTCCGCCACTCTCTAACTGCCCTCCACCTCTCTCTAACTGCCCTCCGCCACTCTCTAACTACCCTCCGCCGCTCTCTAACTGCCCTCCGCCGCTCTCTAACTGCCCTCCACCGCTCTCTAACTGCCCTCCACCTCTCTCTAACTGCCCTCCACTGCTCTCTAACTGCCCTCCACTGCTCTCTAACTGCCCTCCACTGCTCTCTAACTGCCCTCCACCTCTCTCGAATTGCCCTCCACTGCTCTCTAACTGCCCTCCACGTCTCTCTAACTGCCCTCCACGTCTCTCTAACTGCCCTCCGCCGCTCTCTAACTGCCCTCCGCCGCTCTCTAACTGCCCTCCGCTGCTCTGCCTCCACTCACCTCCACAAATATTGTTGTAAGTCATTACAGCCGCCGTGGTTGTGGAGTCTTTATGGAGGTTCAGGCCTCAGCGAGCAGCTCGCGTGGACGTCCTTGAGACCCGGAGGAGAACAGCAGGACAGCTAAAGCACCGCCGAGCATAGCGCCTGCACTGCCAACACGGCGCCCTCGTCTTTATTACCCAGAAAACCCCAGACTGAGGAGTCAAATTCACACAGTTTCACCCAAATACAGTAAATCAGCCCAGACGTGATCGGGGTCTGAAGTTTTAGCTCTGGAGCTGCAGGGCTAACATGGAAAAAAGCCAGAGACCCTTCAGTTATTTGATTTCCAGTTAATAACAGCAGCACAGATTATTTATCTTAACAGAAAATTCTGCTCTCAGCTGTGAGAGTCAGTGAGTCACTCTCTCCCTCTAATCCAGCTTCCATTCTGTTCAGGAGACTCACTTTCAGCTCCTCAAAGAATCTGCAGACACACCTCCAAAGTTCAGTCTTAGAAGCTGGTTGATGATTTTCTGAAGTAATCAAACACATTCAGTGGTGTTGAGGTCTGGACTCTGGGGTGGTCAGTCCATCGTTCAGCTTCTTTGTTTGATGTGTCCGTCTCCTTTTCTCAGTGAGGTTCTTCTTGATCAGCTACACATCCTTTCAGACCCACAGCGCTGAGTCGTCTTCTCACAGTGGAAGGATGGACACTAAAAGCTTTATCCAGGTAACCGAGTGAAAGTGTCGGCATGTTCTTCAAAGGCATATTACAGGGGTCTGTAGGGGGCGCTAGCAGCTGTGTTCTTCCCTCTGCAGTCTGCTGCGGTATGGTGTGCAGGATTAGGCAGTTTTGTAATGGGGGGTATACTGATCTGTCATCTCATTGGCTGCTGGAACCAAAACAATGAAACTGATAAAGTGAAGTTTAAGATGTTGTTAGCTCACACAAGAAAGGAAAAAATGAAAATCAGTGAAAACTTGGTTGATTTTAATGAGTCTGTGTGGCCTGGATTAGTTTATATAATTGAAAGTTATCCACGAGTTTTAGAGAGATCAGTCAGCACTCGGCTTTTCCGCCAAAGTCTCTAGAATCGAATGCATTTCAGCAAATTTGGGTTACTGCATCACCCCACATATAACACATTCAGCTCCAGTTCCAGGCTGGACCGCCTCAGGTCATCCTGTACCTCTGTCCACTCTCAGACTCTGAGCGAGCCGTGGCCGGTCAGTAAGGAGGGAGGGACTGTGTATAAAGCAGCAGTTACAGTGGCAGCAACGAAACATACCGGGAGACGATTCACCTCCAGGAGGAGGTAATAATCCTCCAGACTGTGTAAAGGGCTTTGAACATTCGCCCAGTATGACTGTGATTTTTGTTTTACGAGTTCTGCAGTCGCTGTTCTCTGTTTGATTAATGTTCCTTTAAGGACTCTCAGTTACAACGTTTAATAGTTTAGCAGGACACGGAGAACCCGGCGGCTGTTTGCAGTAACCTGGAACGATGCCTTATAAAACATACCACAGCGACCTGTGGGACTTAACCCCTAAACCTTCTACACCTTCAGCCAGATTCATTAAGACTGCAAAGAAGAGGGAGCATGGGGGGAGACATGGTGGTCCCACTTCAGACTTCATTTGGATGGTTCTAGATCATCTGCAGATGCTCCAACTATTACAGTTAACCACTGGGATTAGGATTAGAACCAACTACCACTCACTAAACTGTGGTGTTTAACCCAAAAACCTTCTGCACCTTCGGCCAGATTCATTGTAGATAGTTCAGAAGGGGGATCATGGGGGGAATCTTGGTGGTCCCACTTTATATAGATAGATGCAGATCTTCTGCAGATGCTACAATTATGAACATTAACAGGGTTGGGATTAGAACCAACTGTCCCAAACTAATTTAGGTTTCCAATGATTATAAAAACAAGGTTATCACAGTTCCATTTCACAGTGATGCTCTCATTTAGTCTTGTGTTATAAACCCAGCAGGCCCCTTTCCTTTACTTCACCCCCCCCCCAAAAAAATCACAACCTCATTAATTTCAGTCTAATTTATTTTTATTTATTTTTTATGTGTTTAGTAGCTTTCAGTAGGTTGCATACGTGCACTGCAGCACAGTTGATCTTATTTATTTTATTTTGTATTTTAACATTATTTAAATATGTATATGTGTAATTACATATTATTCATTTTATATCTTTTTTTATTATTTGTTTAAGGAATTCCGTTGTTAAAATGACAATTAAAAAATAGATCAGTAAATATGTGATGATGTTTCAGTGAGTAATCATGTTTAATATCATGATCTCAATATTGACCAAAGAATTGTGATTATGATTTTTGCCGTAATCGAGCAGCCCTAGTCATAGATATAGTTATAGGTATGAACATCAACAGGGTTAAAATTAGACTAAACCTTCAACCTCTAAACCACGGTGTCCAGTCCAGGTCCTGCAGATCTCCCACCCTGGATCTGATCAGATGCCCTGAAGGTCCTCATTACCTGGATCAGGTGTGAAACTCTGCAGGACCAGGAGTGGACACACCTGATCTAAACCTCCTACACCCAGCGGTGAATGTAGGACTGTTAAAATGAGGTGGTCGAGACAGTTTTAGGGGGTCCAAAGTGTATAAACCAATATGATCAGCTCAGAAACGATCAAAGAACGGATGGAGGGTGGAGCAGAAGAGGGTCGGCTCCATTCCAGTCACATTATCTAATTTAACCTTCAGACAGTTCCACCTTAAATGGAGCAGCAGGTACATTCTGTATCTGTAGCACCATTTAAGGTGGAACAGAAAATCAGACCAGTCAGAGTTAAGGAGTAGCCCGTGCCTCTGTCTAAACCTTCGTCCAGTTTCAGTATTAAACCAGCCCTGGTTTAGAGGAGGGAGTGTGAGGGACACTGGGTTCCACTTTTATTTGGATACACTGTCAGAAATAAAGGTTCCGTGCTGGTACATTTTGGTTCATCAAGGTACAAACAATGTAAATGTTACTCTCAGAAATAAAGGTGCTAAACTGTCTCTGGGTCAGTTCCCCTCTCGTCACTGGGGTGGAACCCTCAAGGGTCCATCTCAGTACCTTTAGTCAGGGAACATAACTGAACCATAATCCACTGAATGATATGTTCTAAGCTGTACTGACTCCACACACCCCGTCTCGTCTCCAGGCTTTTATTTTACTGTTCTGTTTAAAACATTCGGTTATGAAAAGGTACAAATACGAACTTTTCACCTGGAAACACTTATTTAAGGTTCACAATCAGACCTTAAAACCACTGTTGGAGCTTTGAGGGAACATTTACACTGTTTGTACCTTGATGAACGAAAAATGTTCCTGAACAGAACCTTTATTTCTCACATCGAAGGTACAACTGTGTGCCTTAAATGAGTTTTATACCCTTTAATAACCGGAGGCTGTAAAACAGAACAGTAAAATAAGACGTGTGGATTCAGTACAGCTTAGAAAATAGAACTGTACTGCAATATGATGCAGGTATGTTCCCCGACTAAAGGTACTGAAGACGTTCCCTTGAGGGTTCCACCCCAGTGATAAAGAGGGGTTCTGCCTCAGTGACTGTTGAGTACCTTTTAATATTGTGGTTATAGATGATCTGTTTATGATAATCTCATCTCTACAGTATCAGCGTCTTAGCCTGGGTTTTTGGTTCTTTTCACTGCTGGTGTTATTAGTATAGTATGAAATAGAGACGCAGCATGGCTGGATACATCAGCTAATCTGTTATTATTGTTATTATTAGTATTATTAATATTATCATTATTAATATTCTGAATGCAGCGCAGCTCTGCGGTGTTTGCTGCTCGAAGCTGAGTGAGTTTAAACCCTGTTTTCTCGCTGGCGTCTCAGGTGAGCTGGATGGTCTGACAGATGGAGCGCTGCCGCTCTCAGCAGTGCTTCAGGAGCAGTGCCAGTGGGGCTAATGATGCTAGCTGAACGCACCCAAAGCTCAGCTAAAGGGCATTTGGCTGCTGGCGTGCCTCGTAGCGCTGCGCTAATTTGGCCCTGTAGAGGGAGATTCCACACGGCTCGGTCTGCCGAGGCCGAACGGCCGTAAACCGATCTGGCTCACTTTCACTGGCTTTTAAAGCCTGTTAGCTTTAGCCTTTAGCTCGCTGGCCCGTCTGTGCTCAGCCCTGTAGAGAAGCGTGTAGGGTTAGGGATTAGAGATTGAGGTTAAAGGAGAGAGGCGTGTAGCGCCTGGATAAGGGTGGAGGATTAGGGGGTAATGCCAGCCTTACAGGTTAAGGAGAGGAGCGTAAAGCCAGCATTACAGGTTCTGATCCGGCCATGAACCTGATTCTCTGTACATACCGCACGCTAACGCTAATGCTAACTTTACCCATGGCAACCGTCTCCAAACAGAACCCTGTTTCTCTATGGCTGAGGCCTTCAAAACTGGAGTCACTGGTAGTTAATTGGACTATTAATGCAACTGATTAACAGTGATCACAAAAGCCAGGACTGGAATCTGGAATCTGGATTCAGCATCCAGATTTGATGCCCTCTGTTCTTCATCCATAAGCTGTAGAAATGAGCAGTTTGTTTCTCCTTGTGAAATGGCTGTGAGATCATGAGGAAACTGCCTGTAGAGTCTCTGTTCTAGTGCGGTTCTGCGCTCTTCCTCACAGTAACTGAGATCTTCCTCGTCTCCTCTTCTGTAGAGTCTCTGTTCTAGTGCGGTTCTGCGCTCTTCCTCACAGTAACTGAGATCTTCCTCGTCTGCTCTTCTGTCTTCAGTGTGAGAAATGAGGAACAGTCACTCTTCACTCCAAACTCTGGGGAAACTGGGCGAGTTTTCAGATTTACAGATCTGCTGCAGCTCATTGTAAAGTTTTTCAGAGGAATCCGGGCAGAGTTACAGTTTCTAGGCTATGAAGGACCGACTGGGTGAGCCAGTCTGCTACAGCGCCACCCTGAGGCAGAGCAGAGCTGCAGCTCTAGTTAGTTAAGAACACCAGAGACAGAAGCTGATTGTGGGGAAAGCAGATAAACAATCAGCTTCACTGAATCTGGATTTGAGAGTCTGTTTGTCTCTAACGGACAGCATGATAAGGTTATTTTCAGGGACCCTGTGGAATTTAGATTTTAAACATTCAGGGGATCCAAGAGGTTAATTAGGGGGTCCCACACCCGTATTTCGCACCTCGCCCCAAATCACCAAGCCCATCCGTATTTCAGACATGCCTAATAAATGAATGCAGCTGTGGAGGGTAGAGGGTGGACGCCGTGGTGTCTGTGTTTTCAAAAAGCTGCTGCATGAAAACACTGAAAACAGAGGATCCAGGAATCTCCACCAGTCGTGTCGGGCCTGAC
>NW_023495296.1:152500-155000 GCF_904425465.1 Colossoma macropomum | reverse complement strand
TGTAACACCGCTGACCCTAACTGCACTGATCGGACCGGCACTTACCGTAACACTGCTGCCCTGCTGACTGTGTCTCTACTGAACGTAATTCCGCTGAATGTAACTCAGCTGACCATTACTGCAGTGACCGTAACTCTGCTGACCATAACACTGCTGATCATAACTTCACTGGCTGTAACTCGGTTGGCAGTAATTGCATTGACTGTAACTGCTGACAGCAACACCGTTGACCGTAACTCTGCTGACTGTGACACCACTGACTGTACCATCACTGACTGTAACATCGCTGACTGTAACTGCTGACCATAAGTCTGCTGACTGTACCACCGTTGACCGTAACTCTGCTGACTGTGACACCACTGACTGTAACACTGCTGACCGTAACTCCACTGACCGTAATTCAGCATTACTAAAATCTGAGCTCATGTAAAATATGGTGCACTGATGCTCTAGATCCAAACTTGTATAAAATTATGAATATTTAATTCACATTGTTTTATTTCAATTTAAAATGACTTGGTGTTTGAGAAGTTACACCACTGATTGAACAGTTTTGTTATGGTCAGTATTGTAACCAGATTTATCTGAGCTATGAAAAGAGATTTAACCAACAGTGGAGTTCTCAGAGTTAGTCGTCCTTCCTTTGAGAGATCCGCACACAGCGTCACTCCAGAAGACCTGTGTATGTTTCTGTAACAGCACTGACCATAAATCTTATTAAACTACGCGTCTTTATTTAAAACTATTTTAATGTGGGACTGGCAGTCATGTTAACGCAGATTCACGATATAAACTGGAAAACAAGCTTCAAGGTTGTAGTTTAATATATAAATAAAGCTCCAGCGTTTGCTGTGCTGACTTTCACATATTTCATAACATAAATCACAAAAATAACAATAGAAATAGAGGAGTTACTGCAGGTTTGCTGGGTGTTAATTTAGGACACGCCTCGTCTTCCCTGCGTAGTTTCACCGCGTTAGACTGACCCGTGTGTTTACTCAGTCCTCGGCTGATGGGCTGAGTTCAGGGTGAACATAAACCCTGGAGGTCAGAGTTTAGAGTCTGGGCTGAATATGGCTGTAACGCTCGTGTAGCGCGTGCTGTCAGCGCGAGAGTCCGTCCACATCAGCGTCAGTCCGGACCGATTTGTTCCCGATCGCTGAGCCGATGCAGCTCCAGGCTTTTTCGCAGAAAGATAGGTTTTCTGTCTGAATTCGTGGAAGCGGCAGAACGCCTCCGAGACCCTCGCCGCGGCACTGAATTAAACATGCGGGTGCGTTTGAGCCGTGAGCCGTGGTCCTCCGGGGTCCTCTGGGGTCCGCGTAATCCAGCCTCTCTCAATTGATTTGCAATAGAGACGTTCACGGTTTCCTGTTGTGACACGGCACATACGTTAAAGTGCCTCAACCTGAAGAGCCCTGAAACCGTAGACTGAGTTTAGTGTTCAGGACGGATCGTTCTTTATAAATAAGCCCGGGATATTTCCTCTGCAGAGCCACGCTCGCATTTATTCAACCCCAAACAAGAGCTACATAACAGCCCCTCAGAAGATCAGCTCAGTCAGTGAGTCTGTCTGGAGGTGAATATGAAGAATCACCTTTAACAAGGTCACTTATCTAAAACCTGCTTTCAGTCGGAGCGACGAGACCCAGAGACAAAAACAAACAGCACGTTTAAAATAATGACATCACCCTGCAGGAGTGCAGCGTCCATTCAGTTTAGCTCCACCATTCAGCTACAGCAGTTTAGCTCCACCATTCAGTCAACAGCAGTTTAGCTCCACCATTCAGCTACAGCAGTTTAGCTCCACCATTCAGCTACAGCAGTTTAGCTCCACCATTCAGCTACAGCAGTTTAGCTCCACCATTCAGCTACAGCAGTTTAGCTCCACCATTCAGTCTACAGCAGTTTAGCTCCACCATTCAGCTACAGCAGTTTAGCTCCACCTTTCTGATGATGAGTGTGCATTGGAAGTTCATTAAGTAACACTAACAGGGTTCTAGTGTTCCTCTCCTTGTGCTACAGAAGGTTCTCTGTGTTCTCAGTGAGTGGTGGAAGTCGAGCAGGCCATACAGAGACAGCGTTTAAGCGCCTGCTCGGCGTTCCGGCGGTGTTCCGGGTCTGCGGGGGCCGTCAGCAGTTTTCCGAGCTGAGCGCTGGCTCGGCCCTTTAGGAGGCCATTACGCTGAATTTGTGTCACGTCAAGTTTTCGGCAAAACGCAATAAAGCATGAAAATAAGCTCATGATTCCTCTGTTCTCTCTGGGGGGAAGGAGGAACGTCTCAGCTCTGGCAGGAAGGGAGAGGAGAGAGAGGGAAGAAAGGAAAACGGGCCGAGGAGGAGGAGGAGGAGGAGGAGGAGGAGGAGAAGTGTGCGTGTGAAATGGAACGTGTCAGCTTTGTTTGATCTGCTTCTTCTAAAGATGTTACCTGTGAGCTTCTGCTGTAGATCAACCTGTAGCAGGGAGAGAGAGAGGGAGAGAGAGAGTGAGAGAGAGAGT